>NC_045557.1:14328297-14545186 GCF_009769535.1 Thamnophis elegans | reverse complement strand
CCATGAAATTTTTCCCCCCGGGATATACTTAAGTGTGAAATTGAAACGGTTGAAATATTGGGCCCAACGCATTTGTTTGGGGGAGAGACGCCGTGGCGTTCTCAAAGCTTCCAAATTCTTGTGGTCAGTCCACACCTCAAATGGATGTTTAGTGCCCTCCAGGAAATGGCGCCACGTGGTTAGAGCCCAACGGACCGTGAAAGCCTCTTTCTCCCAAACTGCCCAACGTCTCTCCGTGTCAGTGAGCTTTCGGGAAGTGTACGCGCAAGGTTGTAGGTTACCTTGGTCATTGGCTTGCAGCAAGATGGCCCCAACGGCGACGTCGCTGGCGTCAGCCTGGACGACGAAAGGCCTGTCTAGGTCAGGATGCTTTAGCACCGGCTCAGCGGCAAACAGACGTTTAAGTTTTTCGAACGCCACCTGGCATTCCATGTTCCAGTCCAGAGGCTTATTAGGTTTAGGTTTCGGCTCCCCCTTTGACTTGAGCAAATTAGTTATAGGAAGAGCAATTTTAGCAAAAGAAGGAATGAACTGACGGTAGAAATTAGCAAAGCCCAAAAATTTTTGTAACTGTTTACGAGTTTTGGGCGCGTCCCATTCAGTGACCATTCACTTTCTCAGGGTCCATCTCAATGCCGTCTGGGGAGATGCGATATCCAAGGTAGTCAATTTTAGTTTGGTGAAACTCACACTTAGACAATTTGGCATAAAGATCAGCGGCTCAGAGTTTTTTCAAAACAGTGCACAGAAGAGCGACGTGTTGGTCATAAGTGCGAGTATAGATAAGGATATCGTCTAAATATACGATAACTCCTTTGTAGAGATGGTCGTGCAAGATCTCATTGATTAATTGCATGAAGACTGCAGGAGCCCCCTGCAGGCCAAAAGGCATGACCCGGAACTGGAAGCAACTAAGAGGGCAGTTGAAAGCAGTCTTCCATTCGTCTCCCTCCTTTATGCGGACCCTATAGTAAGCTTCCCTGAGGTCCAATTTAGTAAAAATGCGGCCCTTCCCCAGCTGCGCCAACATGTCCTTCATCAACGGGAGTGGGTAGAGATTCTGAGTTGATATCGCGTTCAAGTTTTTAAAATTACAACATAATCTAAGAGAGCCATCTTTCTTTTCACGGAAAAGTACAGGGGCAGCCACTTTGGGGCGAGCCGGTTCAATGAATCCACGTTTCAAATTTTTATCAATGAAAGTCCGCATTTTCTCCATCTCCCTGGGTGACATGGAATAAATTTGGGGTTTTGGTAGTTTAACCCCGGGTAAGATGTCTATGGAGCAGTCAGTAGGCCTGTGGGGAGGCAGTTTGTCAGAAGACTTTTCACTGAAATGTTTGTTTGTTTTTTTCTTTTTCATTTTTTTTCCTAATGTTTATTAACATTTGTAGGCCGCCCTTTTCCCTGAGGGGACTCAGGGCGGCTCACATAAAATCAGGGAGGGGAAGTACAAACAGTGAGATAGACACATATAATAAAAGTAATAAGCAACATACATTCATCATTCGGGAGGGGCAACTATCCTTGTCCCCAGGCCTGACGGGTTAGCCAGTTCTTAAGGGCTGTGCGGAAGGCCTGGACGGTGGTGAGGGTACGAATCTCCATGGGGAGTTCGTTCCAAAGGGTCGGGGCTACTACTGAGAAGGCCCTCCTCCTTGTAGTTGCCAGCCGGCACTGGCTGGCCGATGGAATACGGAGGAGGCCTAATCTATGTGATCTTATTGGTCGCAGGGAGGTAATTGGCAGGAGGCGGTCTCTCAAGTATCCAGATCCACTACCATGCAGGGCTTTATGAGTGACTAATAGCACCTTGAAGCGCATCCGGAGATCGACAGGTAGCCAGCGCAGCTCGCGGAGGATAGGTGTTATGTGGGTGAACCGAGGTGCACCCACAATCACTCGCGTGGCCGCGTTCTGTACTAGCTGAAGTCGCCGGATGCTCTTCAAGGGCAGCCCCATGTAGAGCACATTGCAGTATTCCAGCCTAGAGGTCACAAGGGCCCGAGTGACTGTTGTGAGTGCCTCCCGATTCAGGTAGGGTCGCAACTGGCGCACCAGGCGAACCTGGGCGAATGCCCCCCTAGTCACAGCCGTCAGGTGATGGTCAAACGATAGCTGTGGATCCAGGAGGACTCCCAAGTTGCGAACCCTCTCTGAGGGGTATAAAATTTGACCCCCCAGCCTGAGTGATGGAATATTGGTCGAATCTTTGGGAGGGAAACACAACAGCCACTCGGTCTTTTCTGGGTTGAGCACAAGCTTGTTAACCCTCATCCAGTCCATAACGGCCTCAAGGCCTCGGTTCATCACGTCTGCCGCTTCATTGAGTTGGCACGGGGCGGACAGATACAACTGGGTATCGTCCGCATATTGATGGTATCTGATCCCGTGCCTACGGATGATCTCTCCCAGCGGTTTCATGTAGATGTTGAATAGTAGGGGGGATAAGACCGAGCCCTGAGGCACCCCATATGTTAGGGGCCTAGGGGACGATCTCTGCCCCCCCACTAACACCGACTGCGACCTGTCCGAGAGGTAGGAGGAGAACCACCGCAACACGGTGCCTCCCACTCCCACCTCCCGCAGTCGTCGCAGAAGGATACCATGGTCGATGGTATCGAAAGCCGCTGAGAGGTCAAGGAGGACCAGAATGGAGGAATATCCTCCATCTCTGGCTCTCCAGAGATCATCGGTCAATGCGACCAAAGCGGTTTCTGTGCTGTAACCGGGTCTGAAGCCTGACTGGAAGGGGTCGAGATAGTTTGCTTCCTCCAAGGACTGTTGGAGCTGAAAGGCCACCACCTTCTCAACAACCTTCCCAAGGAAGGGAAGGTTGGAGACTGGGCGATAGTTATTAAGGACAGCTGGATCCAAAGATGGCTTCTTTAGGAGGGGTCTCACCACCGCCGCTTTCAGTGCGGCGGGGAAGTTCCCCTCCCGAAGAGAGGCGGTCACAACCGCCTGGATCCAGCCTCGTGTCACCTCACTGCTGTTAGTAACCAGCCATGAGGGACACGGGTCCAGTACGCAGGTGGAGGCACTTACAGCCCTCATGGCCTTGTCCACATCCCCGGGGGTAACATCCTGAAACTCAACCCAGAGATGTTCCACCTGATCCTCTTGTGCCTCGGCTGGAACTGCGGGGATGGAGTCCAAGTCCGACCGAAACCGAGCAATTTTGTCCGCTAAGAATTGGGCATAATCCTCAGCTCTGCCCTGCAAGGGTTCCCCCGCTTCCCTTTTATTTAATAGGGAGCGGGTTATCTTAAACAGGGCGGCTGGGCGGGACTCAGCGGACGCAACCAAGGTGGCTATGTGAGATCTTTTCGCTGCCCTAAGTGCCCTGGTGTATTCCTTGGTGCAGGTGGTTACCATTGCTCGGTTCGATTCGGACTTATCGGACCTCCATCGGTGCTCTAGGCATCTCCTCCGGCGCTTCATCTCCCGGAGTTCCTCGGTGAACCAAGGGGGTCTCCGGGATCCGCCGCCTCGGAGGGGCCGTAGTGGCGCAATCCGGTCGAGGGCCTCCGATGCTGCCGAGTGCCAAGCAGCAACCAGAGTCTCTACCGGACTGTGGGCGAAAGTATCAGGAATGACCCCAAGCTCCGTCTGGAACCTTAGCGGTTCCATAAGTCGCCTGGGGCAGAACCACCTGGTCGGTTCCTCCTCCCTACAGTGGGGGTTTGGTCTCCGGAAGTCGAGCCTCAGTAGGCAGTGGTCTGACCACGACAGGGGTATGATGTCGTTACCCCTCAGACCAAGGTCACAAATCCACTGCTCCGAGAGGAATATGAGGTCGAGCATGTGACCCGCCGAATGGGTTGGGCCCCGAATTACTTGGGTCAAGCCCATGGCTGTCATGGAAGCCATGAACTCCTGCGCCCCATCAGAGTTTTCACCGAGCGAAGGCAAATTAAAGTCCCCCAGGACCACCAACCTAGGGAACTCAATTGCCAGCTCGGCTACCGACTCGAGGAGCGAGGGGAGGGCTGCTGCAACGCTGTTGGGAGGCAGGTACGTTAACAGCAGACCCACTTGACCCTTGAGGTCCAACTTTATCAGCAGAGACTCACACCCGACAAGCTCCGGAGCAGGGACCCTACGAGGAACTAACGACTCCCGGATAACAACGGCCACACCCCCACCCCTTTCCTGGGCTCTCGGCTGGTGCAGCACCTGAAATCCTTCTGGGCACAGTTCTACAAGGGGGACTTCTCCCTCTGGGCCCAGCCAGGTTTCAGTAATACATGCCAGGTCTGCCCTCTCGTCTAAAATTAAGTCCCGGACGAGAGGAGCTTTATGTACCACAGACCTGGCATTTAGCGACAGCAGCCTGAGTCCAGGGTCCTGATTACTTGCCTCCTCAAGGTCCCAATACTCTTTAGGAATTTTCTCCTCTCCTTCAATCCTCTCCTGCTCTCTAGCGGCCACTTCAGGAGTGTCAGTCATAGGTTGCCCCGGGGTGCCCTCCCCCTCTGGAGGCTCCTTTGTGCGAATGCGCAAGTGGCCTGTCCGCCAATTTATGTGAGGGTTCCACTTCCGGAGCCAAGGGAGGCCTAAAATTAGTGGCCTGTCCATGCCAGGCGCAACCACAAAAGAAATTAGTTCAGTATGGGAACCCATCTTCATCTCCAAGGGCTCCATAAAAAAATGGGCGGTCCCCCCCCTGCAATGGATCCATCTATCTGGCAAAACACAATCGGGGTTTTCAAAGTGCGCAATTTGAGGCCCAATTTTTCCACCATGGCCGGGTTGATCATGGATCGGGAGCAGCCCGAATCGAGCAAGGCGTGAAAGGTTGCTGGTTGCCCCTCAGGGGGAACTTTTAACTCTATGGGGATTAGCAGGGGCCCTTTGTTTGAACTCACCCAGTGAGGCGATGTGTCGTCATCGGAGTCCTCAGAAGAGGAGGAGTTGGCGTTCGCGTCTCCCTCCAACGCCTGGCCAAAACGGGGGGGGGGGGGGGGGGCCTGGAGTCCACAGCGAAGGCAGCTTCCTTATTCTTCTTGTCGGAGACTCTGCCAGACTTCTCCTCATGCTTGGGTGGGGGTTGGGCGGAGATGGGTAATTTAGCATGACAGTCGGGGGTGGTGTGCCCCAACTTCCCGCAACGGAAGCATGTTATGGGTCTGGAGAGCCCTGAAGGAGCCCCCCTCCCCTCGCCTCTTCGTTTGAATTGCGATTTGCCGCCTGGAGGGGGGGTGCTCTTAGAAGCTTTCTCCTTCCTCTTCTTTCTTTCCTCTTTGGCACAACGGAGCCTGATTAAGTCGAGTTCAGCATCAGCTGCGTGTTCAAACCAAGTGGTCAAACGTCTGGGCAGGTTGCGATTGACACACTGCTGATAAATGTCTTCATCTAAGCCCGAAGCAAATTTGTCCAAAAGGGCGTCCTCGCCCCATCCTCTCATATATTGGGACAGGCACTGAAATTCCTGGATGTATTGGGCGACAGGCCTATCGTCCTGCTCGAGGGTTATAAATTTCAATTTGCTTCGCTTCTCAGTCAAAGGGTCATCAAAGCGTTGTCGGAAAGCCTCCATAAATCGATTGAAATCCCCCAAGAGGGGGGAGGCAGACATATGTAAAGCCGTGGACCAGGTAGCTGCTTCGCCGTCTAAGGATAGGAGAACCATTCTCACCCTCATGCCATCTGTCTCAAAATCACGGCCATAAATTTCCATGTAATTAAAAACTTGCATAATAAAAGAGGCCAGGCTAGCAGAATCTCCATTGTATTGCACAGGCAGGGGAGGGATTTTTGCCATCCTGTGCCTTCGGGGAGGTGGGGCCCCCGGTCCAGCAAAACCTCTAGCCACAGGGGGTGAAGCAGGTCGAGGGGGGGTGAAGCCGCGCGTGGGTACTGTCGCTCCCAGCCCCTCCAGTCTTTTTCATCTTCCCCACTCCTTTCCCCAAAATACCTTTGTCCCCAATAATCAGGTAATTCACTCCTCTGGGGTTTTCTCACGGCTTCCGTCTCCAGCGTTCGTTGTCGGGGTTGCCTTTGGGTGACCCCTGCATTCCAGCTTGTCTCTTCCTCTCTTTGTCCTACCGAAGTGGACCATCGTGGGGGGTGGGGGGGTGGATCAGGCTGGCTGGATATTTGTAGTTGAAACAAATCTTCATGAAGTGAGAGGTCGGGAGGTCCGGGCTCGTGAAGCGAAAGTTCGGGAGGCCCGGCTCCGCTGGTATCCACATCGCAAGTGGCCCCCTCCTCTTCCCTGATCGGTGAAGACATTCCTCCCTTCACGGTAGACGTAGATCTCCTGGAAAGGGTTTTAAAGAGACTTTGCTTCTAGTCAGCATCCCCCCATTATATAATTAGGAAAGAAAGACTAAGAGATTCCATGTGTTGGAAATCAAAAGTACTTTTACTAATTACAAATGGTTAGCGAGCAGTTGCGAAGCAAAGTCTGCTTAATTAGGCGCGAAAGCGATTGATATATAGAATAGTCCATTCCCCACCCCTTAGGATCATAGCCTCAGGCCAATCATAAGTCCTTCAAATGTCAGGTGTGAGATAACTTCAAAACACATCACGAAGATGGAATGTCGAGGCCGTTGGTCCAGGCGGGAAGCACTCACGCATGCGCAATTCAACCATCTGGTACATACTAGAACATTCCTCCAGCACATCGAATAACCCCTCCCAAATACCAACCCTCCCTCCCCGTTTCATGACAGCTGAAGCAACAGCAAGGCAGAAGCTGACACCCTCCTTCTTTCCCTCCTTCCTTCCCTCCTTCCTTCTCTCCTTCCCTCCCTCCTTCCTTCCCTCCTTTCTCCTCTCCTTCTCTCCTTCCTTTCCTCCTTCCCTCCTTCCTTCCCTCCTTTCTTCTCTCCTTCCTTCCCTCCTTTCTTCTCTCCTTCCCTCCTTCCTTCCCTCCTTTCTTCTCTCCTTCCTTCCCTTCAGGAGGATTTTTTGTGTCATCTTCTGCAGTGGTCTCCAACCTTGGCAACTTTAAGACCTCTGGACTTCAACTCCCAGAGTTCCTCAGCCAGCAAAGCTGATCTACTGCACCAAAGAAAGTCAGAAGTCATCAAAGTTGTTGAAAAGAGCCAAGAACCGAATTGCTTTTACACAACGCTCAGTGACTCTCCTCTCCCATTGGAACCTTGGATGAGTCCTGGACTTACAATGGTTCATTTAGCGACCATTTAGTGACATTTCCGTTTGTCCGCTTCTGACCAATGCAGCATCCCACGGTCACACGATCAAACTCCAGATGCTGGGTAACTGGTTCATATTTACGACCGTCGCATCGTCCCTATTCTTTCTTTCTTTCTCTCTCTCTTTCTCTCACTCACTCTTTCTTTCCTTCCTTCCTTTTGTCTCTCTCCACCTCTTTCTTTCTTTCTTTCTTTCTTTCTTTCTTTTTCTTCTCTCCCACTTCCTTTTTCTTTCTCTTTCTATCTTTGTCTATCTTTTTTCTCTCTCTCCTTCCATTCCTTCCTTCCTTCCTTTCCTGGGTGTATCTCTTCTTTTCCTGTGTGTATCTCTCCTCCTTCCTTCCTTCCCTCCCTGTGTGTATCTCTTCCTTTCCTGTATCTCTCCTCCTTCCTTCCATCGTCCCTCTTCCTAGAAGAGGGTTTTCTGTTTTTCTTTCTCTCTTTTCCCTTCCCCAGGCCCCAAACCTCCTCCTCTGGATTTTACGAGATCCCCTACAACAGGTAGTCCTCCACTTATGACCACAATTGACTCCAAAACTTCTGTTGCTAAGCAAGACAGTTAGGTGAATTTTACAACCTTTCTTGCCACCGTTGTTAAGTGAATTGCTGCAGTTGTTAAGTGAAGCTGACTTCCCCATGGACTTTGCTGGTCAGAAGGTCGCAAAAGGGGATCACGTGACCCCCGGACAGTGTGACCGTCATAAGTAGGAACCAATTGCACAGCATTTAATTTTGATCACATGACCATGGGGATGCTGCAAATGGTTGTAAGTGTGAAAAATGGTTATAAGTCACTTTGTAAGTTTGAATGGTCACTAAATGAACTGCCGTAAATCGAGGACTGCCTGTACAGTCTCTGCCTCTTGTCTGTTTGATGCCTGAATTCAAAGTCCCGAAGAGGAAGAGGAAGAGGCAGGAAAGAGGCAAGGCTTCCCTGGAGACCCCCGGGGGCTGCTGACCCTCCTCAAGTTCCTGAGGGGGGGTCCCAGCACGAGTCCAAAAACTCAGGAGGCTCAGCCTGAGGCCCCAGTGACCGACCCAGATTGGATCCTGCGATCTGGAATCTTTTAGGCGGAAAAGAGGAGGAAAAAAGAGTAGAATAATGTGGCTGCAGAAGCATTCAGGCACAGCTGAAGCCCCTGAAAAATCTACTCATTTCTCATATACCCCAACAAATGGCTGAAGCTTTGTTTCCTGCAAGGAGAAACTGCTGTTATAGCAGAAAGAGAAATACTGAATTCTGTATATACACACACAGACACACAAAACACACCAAGTTATGTTTAATATTTTTTTTTAATTAACAAAACAATATCATGTTTCAAGTGAAAAAAAATAAGGAGGCCAATTTCTCTCTTTTCTTCATAATTTACAGGAAGACCATGGAAATTTCAAGGCTGAAATTGAAGAATTTCAATTCAATTCCAATTGGAGAATTTCATCTTAAATTCTCCCCTCCTCTCTCTCCCTCCCTCTCCCCCATGGTTCTAGGTTGAATTACATTGCCTGGAACAAGGTTGGGAAAAATAAGACCTGACTCTTTTTAACTTGTTCAAAACACAGAACATTATACATAGACATACAACCATTCACTAAGGCTGCATTACTATTAGTCTTCTCATCATTCCCATCACCCATCTCCTCCCACTTACAACTGTAGTACTGTAACTTTGTGGCTTGTATCCTTACGATTTATATTGATATTGTTTCCTGATTGCTTATTTGTACCCTATGACTATCATTAAGTGTTGTGGCTTATGATTCTTCATGAATGTATTTTATTCTCCTTATATTCACTGAGAGCATCTGCACCAGAGACAAATTCCTGGTGTGTCCAATCACACTTGGCCAATAAAGAATTCTATTCTATTCTATTGAATTGCCAGCCAATAAACAAAAGAGCAGGTATTTTAATTAGTTTTAATTTTAAACAGGTCTGATGACTCAAGTCACAAACCCAAGGAAGCTAATTTTACTCTGGTTTAGATCTTTTACAGAAGAAATATTTCAGATGAGACCAGCTTAGAAAAGAGAATCGAGATCTGAGTTGCAGGGTTCAAAAACAAGATGGGGAGAAGGCGGAACTCCTCAGAGAAAACAACCAACACAGAATCAATAGTTTGGAGAAAGAACTCAATGATGTAAACAAGGAAAGCCATCATCTCCACTGCAGAGTTCGGGAACAAGCTGAAGAGGACCAGGAGCTTCTCAGGGAGAACCGAGCATTGAGGGAACAACAGGAAAGGTCAGAAATACCGTCTTTCCCTGAAAATAAGCCCTAGCCTGACTTCTTTGGGGTGGGCTAATATAAGTGAAGAGGTGGGCATGGCCAGCACAGGAGGCAGCCCTTCTCCCAGTCATGGAGGCTCTGCCCCTTAAATATGGCCTGCGGATCAGCTGCAAATGTGGAGCCCCCATTAAGCTTCATTATCATTGTTAAGAAAACAATGTACCAGTCAGTTATGATTCTTTTCTTCTCCTTCACTCCCCAGAAAAAGGTGTCTGCAAGCGTCACCAGAGAAACAAATTGAAGACCTGGAGGCTGATATCATCACGGTGGAACCGTACCTACCGGAACCCATCTACCCCAACATCACCTTAATTGATGAGCGAAGGATGTCAGACGTTCTGCCTTGCACGACAATGTGATGGTTGGTAAGTGAACTAATTTGGTTGTCAGGTTTTCTTTATTTTTCTATTTTAAAGGTATTCTGTTGTTGTTATTATTGTTGTTGTTATTGTTATTTAATTCTTAATACCTTTTGTTGTTTTGCATGTGTTGCTTTGGGGGTTTTGTGTGGGGGTGGTTGGACTCTGGAAACTAATAGGAAAGAAAACCAGGAGCCTTTAATTTGGTTGCTCTGTTTTTTATTGTTTTGTTTCTATTTCATTATTCTTAAAATATTCAATCTGTGTTTCTTTTGCCCCAGGATGAATTGCAGCAACCATCACATTGTTGACCAGGGCTGAACGTCTGACATCGTCTTCCATCAATGATGGGGATGTTGGGATCGATGGATTCCGGTATGGAGGTTCCACCGTGATGGAGGCCTCCTCCTCATCTTCAGCTGGAGGTTCTGGTGATGCTTGCAACACCTTTAATGCAGAGGCCAAACAACACATAGGTTCCAAAGATGACCAAAGTCGTTTTCCAGGGTCTCCAAGGAAGTTCTGAGGGTTCTCACTGGATGGCCACACGAGCTCAGTCTCTTCCATTTGGGAACAGAATTGAAGGGATTAAAAAAGGATCTTGAAGGGTATTCCAAATCCAGATGTATATTTACATTACAAAATAAATTTAAAAGACTCAAATCAACTTTACAAAAGCATTTCCTCTTCAGTTCTTTCCTCTTTGCACCTTCTGACAAGTTATGGGGGCCCCTGGAAGGCGACTTTGTTTGTCCTTGGGGTCTATGTCTTCATTGACCTCTGCATATTTGTTCACCCGTTCAAGTAAGTTGCTCCTCATCAGGGGAGTGGCATCACCACAACCGGGGGAGCCCTGGGGCACTGAAAGCCCCCCCAAATGTTGGTGGAACTAATTGGAGAGAGTATAGAATCCCCCTGGGCTGGAAGGGACCTTGGAGGTCTTCTAGTCCAACCCCCAATCTTTTCTTGAAAATCTGGAGCCCGCATTAAGAATTACCTTTGTTATCATTGTTAAGAAAACAATGTACCAGTCAATTATATTTGATTCTTTTCTTCTTCTTCAATCCCCAGAAAAAGGTGTCTGCAAGTGTCGCCAGAACAACGAAAGGAAGATATGGAGGCCACCATAATCACGGTGGAACCGTACATACCGGGACCCATCTACCCCCACATCCCCATCATTGATGAGCGAAGGATGTCAGACGTTCTGCCTTGCACCACAATGTGATGGATGGTCAGTGTTTGAACTAATTTGGTTGTCGGTTTTTTCTCATTATGATGATATCATTGTTATTTAATTCTTAGATGGATTCTATTCGAGAGGCAGAAAAACCCAGCTGACTGCAGTTAGTGGGCAACTTGGAGGCTGCAAGAAGTGAGTGGCCGGAGGACTTGCCCAAAAGAAGAGTCCTAGCTGAAGGGAGAGGATTTGGGGTCTCTTGAGGTCACCCGGGGTCCTTGGTTGCTTTGCGTTGCCTGCTTTGGGTTTTTGGGTGGGGATGGCTGGCCTTGGAAGCTGAAAAGGAAGGAGAGTGGGAGCCTGGTAGTTTTAAATATTAATTTGGTTGCTAAGTTTTATTTATTATTTCTTGCTTACTTTACTTATTAAATTGGTGCTTCTCTTGCCCCAGGATGAATAGCTGCCAGGGGTGAAACGCCAAAACAACGGGAGCCCAATTTGGACCCCTTCGGCATTGACAACCTCACCATCAGTCAATTGCCAAAGGCCGCCTTCCTTGGAACAGCTGACATCCAGTCCGAACATCTGGCTGACTGTGTGTGTGCTCTGAGGAAGATGAGGGCTACAACTGAGGTTCAACCATGCTGGACAGGACTCATGAGGGGAATCGGACAAAGAGTGTCTCTCCCATAAACAATTGGGGAAAACACACATGACAGAAGCCCAGATTGGCTCTCTAGTTGCCCAGGTCAGGAAGGACCGTGCCAGGAGTTCAAATTCCTGGACATCTGGTGGAAAATGATGTGCAGGACTCAAGGATGAAGGCTGAGCATCCAGGACTGGCAGCTGCTGAACAACTGGAAGAAAAGTGCTTTCCCGACTCTCCCCAAGATGACATCCAGACTTTTATTCCCCGCTGAGAGACTCCTGGTTTCCTCACCTGAACTGGTTCTTTTCTTTTTTCTTTTTATGTACTTTTTAATGTAGTTTTATTTAACTTTTGGGGCTTGCTTATATTTTTTTTAAACATTTTTTGGAGGTTTTGATTAAATAAAAAATTGATTAAAAAAAGAAATGATATGAGAAAAAGTACAAATGAAATCTTAATGAAAGATTCACACTGCAGCTGCCATTCGTTCGTTCGAAATAAGAGAGCTTGTTAAGTCCTACTGCTAAAAATTATCTATTTTTCTGCTGGATTTTTCTGATGCACTCAGGAAATCATAGATATTGTTCTAAAAGCTGGATGGTATTTTTAAAACAACATCAAAGTAACTTTGTCTAAGAGTTGGTGTAAATGTTGCATCACAAAATCCTATTTCTTCAACTATCCCGCCTGTATTAATGACAATATAGAAGACTAGATGAGCAAGGGCCAATTGCTAGTCATACCTCCTCAGTTTTATGAGGCATTATCCTAATTAATTATCTTAATTATCAGGAAGTACTGTAGTTAATATTCTGCTGGGTCAAGGAATATCACCAGCATTCCCACAAACTATTGAGGAAGTGTAAAGATGTGTGCAAATAAAATATGGCATCAGGCTAGAAAGTGGAAGCTCCTGAGTTCTAGTCCCACCTTAGTCATGAAAGCCAGCTGGATGACTTTGGGTCAGTCACTATACCTACCAACCTCACAGGGTTGTTGTTGTGAGGGGAAATAGGAGAAGGAAGATGTGTTTGAGAGATTGACTGCCTTGAGTTGTTTATAGAAATAAAGGAATAGTAACAAATAAAGGACCTTGGGGAGAGGAGATGCTGCTGCACAGGGAATAATCAGATAAGGTGGGGGAGCCCCCAGGTGCATAACTGGCACAGAAAGAATCCCAGAAAGGACCCTCCCTCATTTTTCAGGCTTTCAAAAGAGTTGGTGGGAGATTTGTACTTTCAGACTTGCAAGATTCTCTTCTGTATCCTTCCAATAAAGTAGAGTTTCCTCATTTGGTCGTATTTCCTATCTGGTGTATCTGGGAGGTGATGGGGGGACTTGCTACCTTGTGTGCCAGGTGAGTCTGGCCAGAGCCGGATCTGGGATCTCAGATGCGGCTGCTGCAGACTTTTGAGGTGCTTCTTCTTGTTTTCCCTCATCTTCTGAAGAGGGGTGACTTTCTCAGTTGGCTGTAGTGGCTTTTCTGCACATGGCAGAAAGTTCCTCACCTCTTTGAGGCCTTTCTCAGAGTCAGCCTTCTCTTGCTTGAGATGGACACTTGGCTAGTAATCTCATGCAGTTCTTTGTAGAGTTCTTCAATGTATTTCACCAAAGATTTGTTCTCTAGCTCTAACTGATGGCATGATCTCCTGCAGGTTTTCTGCAGGTCTTCCGTTGTGGTCTTAAGTTGATCCACTTTCTCCTGGAGACAGCTGTGCTGATCTTTCATCCACTGATTGTCTTTCTGGAATTTCTGGGTCTGAAAGTCAAAGAAGTCTCTCAGTTCATCAACCTGGAAGTTGGGACCATCAGTGGTCGCTGAGAGATCATCCAAGGATATTGACCATATGACCATTTTTTCCTTGTTGCTGACCTGTTTGACAAATGGAGAGACACAGTCATATCCTCTCTCAGTTCAGGGCTAATTTTGCTAACCTGCCTTCTCCATTCTGGCTTTTTCCTGGCCCTCTCAAGCTCCGTTTTCTTTGGCAGAGGCGCCATGGGCCAGTCCGCTGTGTGCAGAATGGCCTGCGGGCCGGATCTAAGCATCCTGCAGGCCAGATCTGGCCTGTGGGCCTTGAGTGTGACACCCCTGTCCTAAAGCAGTCATTAAACTACAGTATAACAACTTTGTGTAAAAAACACAAACTTGGCCCCTTTAAGACTTGGATGGTCTTCAACTCCCAGAATTCTGCTTGCAAAATGGCTGGCTGGAGAATTCTGGGAGTTGAAGTCCCCCATACCTTAAAGGGGCCTAGTTTGAGAAACGCCAACAAAATCCCTCAATACTGGTCTCTCTTCAAACTATCCTGACTTCCCATTTCATTCTGAATCCAACTCAAGGCACCTCATTGCTCAAAACCCCCCACAGGACTCGGTATCAGCTCTCCATCGATTTGACTGTCTTTGTATTGCTATGATTTCTGATAACAGGAAAAGGTGGTGACCATTGGAATTAAGACAGACCCCCCCCCCCCGCAAGTACTTACTACGAGTCCCATCTCAGCCACGAAGCCCAGTGGGTGACCTTGAGCCAGTCCCTCTCTCAGCCTTCACAAGGTTGTTCTTGTGGGGATGAAGGAATCTTAGATATGTTCACTGCCTTCAGCTATTTAGAGAAATAATAAAGGCGGTATAAAAAATCCAAGTAATAAAAAACGAAAACAAATGTTCAGTCGCCAGACCAAGTGTGCTATTGGGAAATAACTACTATCTGGCCAACGGAATCAGAGTTTAGTCATTTCCCCAAATCATGAAGCAGGTCGACCTCTAGCTTTGTGGTTGCAATGCCCACCCAACTGCGAAAGCCTGAAGCCATTTTTTGGGCCCCTAAACATTGCAGGTTTTTCCGAGTGCCCTTCACCGCCAGCCAGCCAGCCAGCCAGCCAGGCCCAGCCCCTTTCTGGAGACAAGAACCTTTGACATGATGGATGAGGAGATTGGTGACAGGGATGGAGGCTGCCAACATGGAAGGTATCAGCACGTCTGTGAAGTTTAATGGAACCCCCACTTTTCTAATCTCCCCCCCCCCTTAGTTCTGCCTTAAAGCGAAGGGTCTCTCCCTCCTGAGGAGCCCAGGCGAGGGAGACCCTGCGATGCCCCCAGTGCCAGCCTTCCAATCCAGCCACTTTCCAGGGATGTTGAGCAGAGCCTCCATTACGTGGTCCAGACTCCCCAAGGATGCTGGAGGTTGCCATGGCGAGCTCCAGCCAATGAGCTCAGGAGGAGCCTCTGATGTCACAAGCCAAGGCTTTGATTGGCCTGGACCTGAGATTTGAACAATAACCACCAACCGGCTGCCTTCCCTTGGGGGCGTGGCTTATCCATTGATGAGCCAATCCTGAAGGGGCTTCGAGCCCCGAATTCACCTCAGCCAGAGCGGCTCCCTCTGAAGGGGGAACCCTCAGTCGGAGGGGAGCCCCACATTCCGCCCCTTCTCTGGGAGTGGAATTAAAATCTTGTCCCTTGGGAGTATAATCTGGTGTTAGAGATCCAGAGAATCCAGGTTTCCCTCTCCAGGCCCAGACGATGAAAGGAAATACGCATAAAAGATCAGATGTGATTCATATTCAAAAGGCCTTGTGAGAAGGAGGTGCCTGAAGAAACACATGGGTCTTTGCAAGCTTTAGCTGTCCTACTCACTGCCCGCGTAGGCCAGGTATGGCTTAAAGGCCAGATGATATACTGCCCCCTACAGGCAGTGAGAGGGACAGCTAAATCATGGAAAGACCCAGTGGAGAAGGACCCTGACTGCTGACTGGGGAGTTCTGGGAACTGAAGTCCACTCTTCTTCAGGTTGCCAAGGTTGAGAAACATGCCCTAGTAGATCTTGCACTGGGCAGTTGGACAGGTGACCTCTAAGGTCTCTTTCAACTCCATTTGTCCATTATTCTAACTGCTTACCTTTTTATGGAGGGGAAAAAACAATCCTCTCCAAAAAGGGGCCGGAGGAACAAAATGGAGGATGCGGGGTCTTTGCCAGTTTTAGCTGTCCTACTCACTGCCTGCAGAGGCCAGGCATCACGTAAAGGCCAGACTATAGGCTGCCCCTTACAGGCAGTGAGAGGGACAGCTAAAGATGGCGCAAGCCCCATGGGGTCCTCCATTTTGTGGCGGGAAAGTGGCGAAGGAGAAACGTGGAGAACTGTGGAGTATTTATTTCCCTCCTTTTTCCCTCTGGGTTCTGTGTGTGGAACCTTCCCTCTTCTTTTGGCCTCTTGAGTAAAACCCACCCTGGTTTTCTTGTCCCCCAAACTCGCTCCTGCTTAGTGTCGAAGCCGATAAGCCTCCGGACACAAGGCGTGATAGAGAATCCTACTTTCACTTTGGTTCCCAGATGGAAGGATTGAAAAGCTAATCAAGGGCCAAGAGGAGAATCTCACAGTCAAGGGAGGGTCTCCCCTTTGCCCTTCCCCTAATCATGCAGCCACAACAGGTCCTTCTGGTTGGTTCTTTGGATTTTACATTTTTTTTTAATGGAAATTTTGGGAAGAAAAACTTTTACAAATATTTACCTCCCTCCCCCCAACCTTCCCCCCCCCCGACTTCCCAGAACCAACACAGGGTATAAATCTTTAACAAAGATATTCTAAAATAAGCTTTAAAAAAAGTTAGTATCATCTTTCATTTGAGCTTTAACTCCTCTTTGCTAGGCTAACTCTAAACAGATTATATCATTCCTTGTTTCTTCAGTCATAAACTATCTGGAATTTCTTAGTCCCGTATTTATTTTGAGTATAGTCAATCCATCTTCTCCACTCCAGTTTATATCTGTCATTTGAATAGTCCTTAAGATATGCTGATATTTTAGCCATCTCTGCTAAGTTTGTTACTTTCAATGTCCATTCTTGAATAGTAGGCAAATCTTCCTTCTTCCAGTATTGCGCCACCAACATTCTTGCTGCCGTTGTTAAATGCAAAATCATGTTAGTCTCTACAACTGTACAATCAGTAATTATACCTAAGAATAGCAATAGCAATAGACTTATATACCGCTTCATAGGCCTTTCAGGCCTCTCTAAGCGGTTTACAGAGAGTCAGCATATTGCCCCCAACAATCTGGGTCCTCATTTTACCCACCTCGGAAGGATGGAAGGCTGAGTCAACCCTGAGCCGGTGAGATTTGAACCGCTGACCTGCTGATCTAGCAGTAGCCTGCAGTGCTGCATTTAACCACTGCGCCACCTTGGCTCTTGAAGAATAACTGAGGGGTAAACTTTATCCTTTTTTAAGAACATTTTGCATAATCCACCATACTTTTATCCAAAATGCTTTAACCTTTTTACAAGTCCACCATATATGATAATATGTAGCATCAGCACTGTCACATCTCCAGCATTTAGGTTGTAAATTCGGATACATAGAGGCCAGTTTTTTAAGATCTCGATGCCATCTATAAAACATCTTATAAAGGTTTTCTCTCAAATTTTGGGCTTGTGTAAACTTTACATTTCTTACCCAGATCTTTTCCCATGTATCCAACATTATTGGTTCTTCAAAATTTTGGGCCCACTTTATCAAACAGTCTTTAATTAATTCTGTTTCCGAATCCATTTCTATTAATGCATTGTATACCGTAGTCTCTTTATATGCATTGGACTTTGATTTCTGATTTGTTTTAGTAAGTTATCCGCGTCTTGCATAAAACCGATTTTTTGATCTCTTTTCCATCTGGCCTGTAACTGTCCATACTGAAACCTGATTTTACATTGTTTTCTCACCAAAGGTCACAGGTATCTTGCAAAGTGTGCCAGTTTGGGGTTTTTTTTCCCCTTATAAGCGAGCTATTCTTCCTGGCAGGTGGCTTTAAGGTGCTAACTTCTGCCTCACTGCTAATGTGCAGCCCCCCCTCCTTCCTTGGTGCAGTGGTTAAATGCAGCACTGCAGGCTACTGCTAGATCAGCAGGTCAGCGGTTCAAATCTCACCGGCTCAGGGTTGACTCAGCCTTCCATCCTTCCGAGGTGGGTAAAATGAGGACCCAGATTGTTGGGGGCAATATGCTGACTCTCTGTAAACCGCTTAGAGAGGCCTGAAAGGCCTATGAAGCGGTATATAAGTCTACTGCTATTGCTATTGCTATTCCTTCCTATTGCAGAGCAGAATAAAAGAACAAACAGTTTTTTTCTGTGGCAGCCCCCCCCCCCCCCCGCGACTCCTCTCCCTCTTCAGAGAGAGAGAGACAGGAAAGGAGCAAAGTTCTTAATTGCCAAGGCAAAGAAATGAAGACGAGAGAAAATGTTTTTATCGGAATTTATATTCCTCACTCTCATGTCCATTCCATCCACACCAGAGTCCTGTCTCCACATAGGACCTTTCCTCTCATCCCCAGGGCCTCATCTGTGCATATATTCCACCCTCTGATCCTATTGGTAAAGAGGTGGCTGTTGGCGGGGCAAGCGCATTGCGGACAGGCGGGGCAAGCGAGTGGCGACTGAGTGGGTGGGGGGAGTGAGCAAGGGGGCAGGCAATGGGAGGGAGTGTTCTAGTACATGGCCTCCAGAAGAACGGGTACCGGAAGAGACGCTACATTTGACCAACCAGTACGCACGTACCGGGGCGTACCCCCTGAAACCCACCCCTGTTCCCCACTGACTTTGCTTGTCAGAAGGGGATCACGTGATGCCAGGACACTGCAACCATCGTAAATGGGAGTCAGTCGTCCAGCCTCCAAATGTAAATCCCGGGACCAGGGAGATGCTGCAACGGTCACAAGGGTGCAAAAATGGCCATAAGTCACTGAGGGAAACCTACCTGTTGCTGGAGCTGGGAATTTCATGTTCAGCAGCCAAGAGGTGGCAGTTTGACCCCAGTACCAGAAGGCAGGTTCTGTATGGACACAGAAAGGGACCAACAGGCCAATCCAGTGTCCCTTGTTTCTGATGGTCGGGTTCTGTGGAATAAGACAGGCACAGGATGAATGCAAGGCTGACCTTCTGGAACCCAACAGGAAGCCCATCTCATCCAGGGGTAAGAAAGGCTGCTTCCTCAACAAACTCACCTCGGGTGGGATCTGAAGCAGCTGGATCAGGGACCGGGTTGCTCTCTCACGTAAGGTGAGGTCAGGCGATGTCAGCCAGTTCCCCAAGGCCTAGGAAAAGCGGAGACAATTCCTTTTTCTACACACATAAATATCTTGCTATGTTTTACAAAAAAATACTTATAGAAAACTATAATCGTTACAATGAAAAATACTAGTTTATGTTTATTCCGCCAAGGACTTTTTAAATTTGTGTTTTATTTCTTATGCATGGGCTGGAATAATTTTGTTGTTGTTGCTTTTCCTTTTGTAAGTGCAGAAATGGCTTCTTTTAAAATTTCAAGTGCTTTGTAATGTGAAATCTGCACAGCAGCAAGTGAGAAACCCAAGAGGGATTTCGAAGGGGGGGGGCGATATGGTTTTCACTCACTGGTAGGATGGAAATAAGAAGGAAAGCAGAGTAAAAGAAGTTGAGATGTTGTGCAATATCTCAACTTCTATATCCAAATAACCAATCAATATGATCTGTTATGCATGCATTCTGAGGGGGAGGGCAAAGGGTTGAATGTGACCATCCCTTGACTATACAAAATGCTGTAAGATTCAAATATTTTGGTCCTTGGTTAGCTTTTCAAACCGGGGTCCGTATATCTTGGTACCAAAATAAAAGTATAATTCTGTATCACACCTTGTGTCCCGTGACTTATCGGCTTTGACACTAAGCAAGAACCCAGGTTTGGGGACAAGAGTTTGCTGGAGAACAGCGTTCCCTCTAAGCTGCGCGTGTGAGCGGCCGCGCAGGTAACAAAGAAACACTGCGCACAAGTTTCTAAGTGCAGCGCAGTGTTTTTTAATGCCTTTAAATGTGACTGAAAATATCCCCCTTCCCTCCTTTCTGAACTCTGATTTCTGATTGGTGAAATCAAGGAAAACCCTGCCCGGAGACCGATGACGCTGCAGAAGGGAGAATTCCCATTGGTCCCTCACGTGTCCACTCAATTCCCTACCCAACTGCGCATGCGCATGTCACACACACACACACACACACACAGAGAGAGAGAGAGAGAGAGAGAGAGAGAGAGAGAGAGAGCGCATGGACTTCCTCTCCCCAAAGACTGGGGGGGGGGGCGCAGAAATGGCCTCCCCGCCCTCCTAGATGCCCTCTGGAAGTCAGAGACAGATCATGTCCGAACTTGATGTTGGCCCTTTGGGGGTGTTTCTTGCCCTCTGCAGCCCCCGGGGGCTTCCCTGAAGCCACGTCCGGCTTCTCTGCCAGGCGGCTGCCAAAGGGAAGGGAGGGTTAGGGCGCTTCTCCCAACAGCCCAGGGCCGGCTCCTCTGCCTTCCTCGGCGGTTGGGAGAGCGCTGCGCCCCTTTCAGTCTCCCTGGGGGCCGCCAGGGCTGCTGCGGCTGGAGACGAGGCTGCTGGGGAGAAGTCAGCGGGGGGAGGGGGAGGAGAAGGGAAACTTCTGCTCGGGACGCCTTTTCCCTCCTCTCCCCCGGATCTCCCCCCGGCAGCGCTCGCCCCGCGCGGCAGCAAAGGGTCCGCGTGTCACGGGGGCTGCCTGGCACCGATCAGCTGAGAGGCTGGCAAAGAAGCGGCTCTCGGAGGAAGAAGGCAGGGATGCTGGCTGGCATTCGCTTCCCTCCTTCCTGTTCGCCGTCGCCTGCAGCCCAGGCCCCGCCTACACTGTAGGCTCTCCGGCTTGGGGGGGGTTGGACTAGATGACCTCCATGGTCTCTTCCAACTCTGATTCACTTAACAACCGTGTTACTAATTTAAAAACTGCCATAATTCACTTAACAACCGCATTACTAATTTGAAAACTGCAGCGATTCACTTAACAACCATGTTACTAATTTAAAAACTAGTAATTCACTTAATAACCCTGTTACCAATTTAAAAACTTGTGATTCACTTAACAACTGCATTACTAATTTAAAAACTGCAGTGATTCACTTAACAACTGTGTTACTAATTTAAAAACTAGTGATTCACTTAACAACCCTGTTACTAATTTAAAAACTATTGATTCACTTAACAACCGTGTTACTAATTTATAAATTAGTGATTCACTTAACAAGCATGTTACTAATTTAAAAACTGCAATGATTCACTTAACAACCATGTTACTAATTTAAAAACTGCAATGATTCACTTAACAACCATGTTTCTACTTTAAAAAGTGCAGTGATTTACTTAACAACCACATTACTAATTTAAAAACTGCAGCAATTCACTTAACAACCGTGTTAGTAATTTAAAAACTAGTGATTCACTTAACAACCGTGTTACTAATTTAAAAACTTCAATGATTCACTTAACAACAGCATTACTAATTTAAAAACTGCAGCAATTCAGTTAACAACCATGTTACTAATTTAAGAACTAGTGATTCACTTAACAACCGTGTTACTAATTTAAAAACTGCAGCCATTCATTTAACAACCGTGATCCTAATTTAAAAACTGCAGTAATTCACTTAACAACCGTGTTAATAATTTAAAAACTGCAGCGATACACTTAACAACCGTGTTACTAATGTAAAAACTGCAGCGATTCACTTAACAACCATGTTACTAATTTAAAAACTAGTAATTCACTTAATAACCCTGTTACCAATTTAAAAACTTGTGATTCACTTAACAACTGCATTACTAATTTAAAAACTGCAGTGATTCACTTAACAACTGTGTTACTAATTTAAAAACTAGTGATTCACTTAACAACCCTGTTACTAATTTAAAAACTATTGATTCACTTAACAACCGTGTTACTAATTTATAAATTAGTGATTCACTTAACAAGCATGTTACTAATTTAAAAACTGCAATGATTCACTTAACAACCATGTTACTAATTTAAAAACTGCAATGATTCACTTAACAACCATGTTTCTACTTTAAAAAGTGCAGTGATTTACTTAACAACCACATTACTAATTTAAAAACTGCAGCAATTCACTTAACAACCGTGTTAGTAATTTAAAAACTAGTGATTCACTTAACAACCATGTTACTAATTTAAAAACTTCAATGATTCACTTAACAACAGCATTACTAATTTAAAAACTGCAGCAATTCAGTTAACAACCATGTTACTAATTTAAGAACTAGTGATTCACTTAACAACCGTGTTACTAATTTAAAAACTGCAGCCATTCATTTAACAACCGTGATCCTAATTTAAAAACTGCAGTAATTCACTTAACAACCGTGTTAATAATTTAAAAACTGCAGCGATACACTTAACAACCGTGTTACTAATGTAAAAACTGCAGTGATTCACTTAACAACCATGTTACTAATTTAAAAATGGCAGTGATTCACTTAACAACTGCATTACTAATTTAAAAACTGCAGCAATTCACTTAACAACCACGTTGCTAATGGAAGCGGAAGCGCAACAGCCAATGTTGGGGAAGGGGAAGGGGTGGCGCTCCCCTGTTCTCACCACCGCCACCCCTTCGCCCCTGGTAACGGCGACCGTTGTGCTGCTGCTTCCAGACGGGACGCTGGAGGAGCTGCTGGCGGGCAGGTGAGATCCCCGCCTAAAGATGGCGCCGAGGGCCTGGCAGAATATATCCCGCTGGAAGCGGCAGCGCTCTGGACCACGGATCCCCAGGAGAGCTGCCGGCTAGAGCTGTGCAAGAAGCCCGCTTGGGTGGGGAGGATGGGCACTGGGCAGCCCTTGCCCGTCCTGGCCACCGCCGTCCCCTCGTCCTGGGCGGCTGTCACAGCACCTCCTCTAGCTGGTGTGGGGGAGACCCTCTGCAGTCCCTCTCATCTGGTTGGGATGCCAGCGAGTGTGTTGGGCTGAAGGAAGGAGGGATACTCTCTCTCTCTCTCTCCCTCCCTCCCTCTCTCTCTCTCCCCCCCCTCTCTCTAGAAACATATATCATGTTTGCAATAATTTACCTTTTTTTCTAAATAGGCACAGTTCCCTTACCGGAACCCTCGCTCACTCACTCAAACACACACACACACACACTCTCTCATGCACAAAACCATTTTTCTCCATTCCAATTCGGATCCTATAAATCAATTGCTCTGTGAAACATCTGTGAAAAAAATTCAGGTGCTCAGATATGAAAATGTGCCGCTCAAACACTATACTTTTCCGCACACACTGAAAAAAAATTAGAGGGAACATTGTCTGTAAGTATGCCGATGTGTAAATGCTTGTGTGAGTCCCTATCCCCGACTGTGAAAGGGGTTAAATATTTTGATTCCCTTTCTTACAAAGAAACCCAGTGCTCCTCTGCACAAAAAAGGTTGAAAAACACTACTCTAAGGATTCCTTTGTAACAAATACATGCTGGCACACATTGGGGGTCAAAAGCACTGATAAACTTTAGGAGATGCTGTCTGGTAGGCAAGGATCTCTATTCCGCTATCTCCGAGCTGTAGCAGCTTGTCTGATTTGTGCCAGAAATAATCCAAAAGGAGCCAGGCACCCACCCCTATGAGTCCAACTTAACGGCAACTACCCAGGGACAATTTGAGATACAGACTTGACTGAATTCCCTAGAAAGGGAGGTTTTAAGTCTGTTTTGGGACTAGAATCTCCCTTCACAGGATGGCCTGAGGCTTTTGCTTGCAGGGCTAATAAAGATCATGAAGTAGTAAATGTCCTAATGGAAGAAATTATTCCTAGGTTTGGGCTGCCAAATAGTACATCATTGGATTGGGACCCATATTTCACAGCTAGGTTTGTGCGAACAGTTAAACATCACTCGGAAGCTTTACTCAGCCTACCACCTGGCAAGTCCTCCTATGGGAAAAAATGTAATGATTTACAAAAACAACAGATAGCTAAGCTCCACCAGAAAGCTCACCTGTGCTCACCTCAAACTTTGCCACCCTCATTGCACCTCAAAAGCGAATAGGCTTGAGCCTCTTTGAGGCCCTTTTGGGATGACCACATCCCTCCCTAAAGGCAGAGGAGAGGCCCATCCCACTGGTGGGCAAACTGACTCTTTGGAATATAATCTAATGGTTGGGTTGGCAATATATAAATCATGTAACAATGTTGTACCTGTTTCTTTAAAGCATACTGTAAAATGTGATTGGTTGCTGTTTTTCCTCAATCGGCCATAAGAGGGAGCCGACTCTTAGCTCGCTCTCTCTTCCTTAGATGCTGGGCTGATCTGAACTGAGTGAGCTATTTTAAGTTCTGCAACTGCTAGCAACCTTTGAGTTCTGAACTGATTATATGATACTGGACTATGTTATTTGGATTATCCCTTAACTGAAAGACGTTGATGACTGACTGACTTATCCGTGGGTAACTTGGACTGTTTGATGGACTGTTTGAAGCTTCCGAGTGATGTTTAACTGTTCGCACAAACCTAGCTGTGAAATACAAATATTTCCAGGAAAGTAGAAGCCTATTTAAACTGCAATGTTTCTGTATGCTGGTTTGTGTGTTCTCCAACACAACTCTCACAACACTTCTCTGAACGTACTTGCTCTCCCAACGGGGAGCTTACCTAACACTGGCCTTGTACCAAAAGCGCAAGACACCTCGCTGGGGTGATGAATTTCCTTTCCCGTTATCTGCAGGACTAGATCACCCAGGACATCCATTTCAGCCTGCAGACTGGACGCTTGTAAAGACGTGGGGACCAACAACCTCCTTGGATCAGCAGAGGAAGGGACCCTTCCAAAGGCTTCAGACCACCCATACAGCCCTAAAAGTGGAAGGCCGGGCATCTTGGATTGATCACTTCCAGAGTGAAGAAATACCCACGATCTGCCCGTCCTGATTCCTGGACTGCACAGCCTGTGACTTTCTCAGTAGCAGAACTGGGACTGAAGTTATTGTTCTGGAACCAAAAGCCTCCGGAACCATAGTTGTGTGAGAGGAGAACTGCCATCTCCCGTAGGTGTTTTCTCAATTAGAACATTTCCCCAAAAGGTGTTTGTAGCTACCCACACAAGGATTAGGAGTTACCCAATTATTACCACTAGCTGATTGGTGTGTCTGTGTGCATGAAGGCTAAGATATTAAGACAAATAAACTTAACAACCTTTGGGATGAGACCACATGATTTTGTGATGTATCTGTGCTCTTCCCATATAGGTGGGTACCTATATTATGCCCACTTTACCTGAAAGGAAGACTGGAAACCACAGGAATCTTGAACAACTCAGAAAGTACCTGAACCCCTTTCTTTGCTCTGTGGGCTCTGGTCCCTCAATAATGCTTTGTATCACATACAAGCGGTGGAGGAAATCCTAGCCAAGGAGACCGGGGAGTTTTTTATTGCTGCAGCCAAAGAACAAGAAGCCATTTGGACAATGATAGTTCAGAATAGAATAGCTCTAGATATGACATTGGCATCCTAAGGAGATGGGTGTGCACTACTTGGACAACAATGCTGTGTGCAGATTCTGGAGAAATCCTGGAATTCCACAGCTGAACTACACACATCACAAAGAGAGCTGCAACTCCCCCCCCCCAATGGAAAGACTAGTGGCATTGAGTGACAGGAGGGTTGCCTGATTTCACTGGTTAAGTACCTAATAATGACCCTGGCAGGCAAAGTCATTGTTCTCTTAATCACCTGTTGTGCATTACAATGCCTTCTGCTTTGCCTCCCCACCTGTAAGTAAACCAGGAGGTCTCCCAGTACAGGGATATTGCTGTTGGGTGAACCTTGGAAAATGAGATCATTTTCAGATTCAAAGGGGGGGGGGGGTGATGGGCTGGGTGCTAAAGCAAGGTCATAGCACACACTTGAAAGTAAAGCAGGAAGACTGTAATTGGGGTGTGGGGCTCTGTCTGTCTCACAAGAACAAAGAATGCTTTGTTCAACAGGAAATATGCATGTGTAAAGCTTGCAGCAATTATGGGTAGCTAGAAAGTTGATAACAGTAACAAGAATTGGACAACTTGCAGACCTCAGCTAAAAGTTAGGAATAGAGATGGCCGGCAACAAATGAAACGCCTGTTAGAGAACTCCTGGGGCCTTCATTAGCCAAGGCTTAGGAATGGCACAGCTAGAGACCAATAGAACAAATGGTAGAATTATTGCTAAAGTGTTTTTAGAGGATATTTCTTATTATTTCACCTTGTCCTGCCTTCTCCTTGAGTGAAAATGTATAAAGTTTTCTTAATCCTTTGTTCTTGGCCTTTTGACCAGGAACCTTTTTCCTTGGAGTCCTGCAATAAAAAGCAATCAGAAAACCTGCCCCTCCTGTCTGGGTCCATCATTGGCTTCCACACCAGGCTCAGACCCAAATTGGGGACAACACAAGTGTATCTTTGAACAGCAACTACATGGATACATTTTCTTCCTGGATATCTGAATTTGGAATTCATGCCCAAAAGGAGACCGTCTCCAGTTAAAGAGGAGCTAAGGAGGAGAATCTCCTGCTAGTGAATTTCCTCATAGAAATCAATATCTCATTGTTGGGGAAAAAAAGAAACAGGAAATCATGCAATGTTGATATTCTCCAAGTTGGATTCTTTTTGGGTCTTCAGCTGCTGGAGCCCTCAACATTTGGAAGATGGGCAAAAGAGGGTCATGTCCTTGGGGATTCAGCATCATGAAGCCACGCAGGATTTTCATATCTTACTCTCCAAACTCAGGCACTAAGTTTGGTGTGGAGCCGAAAAGAACTTGATTGCCTGAATTGGGGAGAGTTTGAGAGAAGCAAAGGGGAGCCCAACTGCCAATGACTCTGGGTGGCTTACAAGAGAGGACAATAAAACGGGGAAGAAGATGGGTAAAACACTGTATGAAAATCCAAGCTCCCAATGGCTCAACGAAGAGCCAACCCAGGGGTGGAGGGCTATGTCGCAGGGCACAGTGGCACAGGCAGCAGCCGCAACAGGAGTCCCCTCCAAAGAGGGAGAGGGTGTAGGAGGAAAAACACACACACAGAGAGACGGTTTCCAAGGGCTCAAAAA
Organism: Thamnophis elegans; assembly: GCF_009769535.1. Taxonomy (NCBI): domain Eukaryota; kingdom Metazoa; phylum Chordata; class Lepidosauria; order Squamata; family Natricidae; genus Thamnophis; species Thamnophis elegans. The sequence continues at coordinate 14,518,645 of NC_045557.1, read as the reverse complement.
GGTTGAAAACTGCAACTAGGAAGGGGGCAGTATTGTAGGGGATTTCCCCCCACTGCTGCAGTTTTTGGAAAGGAGGAGCAGGTGGATGTGGAGAGGGAGGGGCTGGTAAGGCAGCTAAAGTGGGGAGGGGCTGGCTGACTACCGTGCTTACTGTCTCTGGGGTGCATAGGACACTGCACACCAAGACAACTACACACAAGAACAGCTTTCCCCCACCTGCCATCACTCTGCTCAACAATGAATTCCCACAACACCTCCTAAGACTGCATTACTATTCTTCTTCTTACTCTTCTCGGTAACTGTCTCTCCCCACTTATGACTATGTTGCTTGTATCTTTACAATTTAGATGGTTCTGTTTGTTTCTTAGTATGATTTGATTGCTTATAAGTAACTTACGACTATCTCCAAGTGTTGTATGTTGATGGATGCCTTTTATTTTACTTCAGGTACACTGTGAGAGGTGATGCACCAAAGACAAATTCCTTGCGTGTCCAATCACACTTGGCCAATAAAGAATTCCCTTCTGCTCTGTCCTATTAACGGAGGACATTTCTTGGGTGAGAAGTGAAGGGAAAGAAAATCCAGTTGCCTCCTGAAAAAGCACCTTCGGGATGAGATCTGTTGCTTGAGCAGAGGGTTGGGCTAGAAGACCTCTAAGGTCCCTTCCAGCTGGCTTGTTCTTATTGTGTCAGCTCAGAAGGGAACTTCCTCCATCGGTCTAAGCCTCAGTGGGTCCAGCATCACATTAGCTCAGGTCTTCAGTGCAAAACGAGGAGAGCATTGAAAGGGCGGAAAACTCCGTGGCCCCTTCAGCTTTCGCTCGCCTGGCTGCACCCCCAGACCTCCCAACCCACCTTGACTAGGGGAGGACCCCAGGGGGAGGGAAGGGCTGCAGTCCCAGGAGGGCCCCTCGGCCTCCCCCTGCCTGAATGCGGGGATTGGGCGGAGGATTTTCTCCTGAATGGATCCTTTGATGTTTATAAAGGCTGCTCCTATGACTGAAGCTCTTTCCACACTCCAGGCATTTATGAGGTTTTTTTCCTGTGTGGATCCTTTGATGTGCATAAAGGCTGCTCCTCTCACTGAAGCTCTTTCCACACTCCAAACATTTATGAGGTTTTTCTCCTGTGTGGATCCTTTGATGTCTATAAAGATTGCCCCTCTGACTGAAGCTCTTTCCACACTCCAGACATTTATGAGGTTCTTCTCCTGTGTGGATCCTTTGATGTCTATAAAGGCTGCTCCTCTCACTGAAGCTCTTTCCACACTCCAGACATTTATGAGGTTCTTCTCCTGTGTGGATCCTTTGATGTCTATAAAGGTTGCTCCTCTCACTGAAGCTCCTTCCACACTGCAGACATTCATGAGGTTTTTCTCCTGTGTGAATATTTTGATGTGCATAAAGACTGCCCCTCCGACTGAAGCTCTTTCCACACTCCAGACATTTATGAGGTTTTTCTCCTGTGTGGATCCTCTGATGTCTATAAAGGTTGCACCTCTCAGTGAAGCTCTTTCCACACTCCAGACATTTATGAGGTTTTTCTCCTGTGTGGATCCTTTGATGTATAAAAAGGCTGCTACTCTGACTGAAGCTCTTTCCACACTCCAAACATTTATGAGGATTGTCTCCTGTGTGGATCCTTTGATGTCTATAAAGGTTGCTCCTCTCAGTGAAGCTCTTTCCACACTCCAGACATTTATGAGGTTTTTCTCCTGTGTGGATCCTTTGATGTCTATAAAGGCTGCTACTCTCACTGAAGCTCTTTCCACACTCCAGACATTTATGAGGATTGTCTCCTGTGTGGATCCTTTGATGTCTATAAAGGTTGCTCCTCTCAGTGAAGCTCTTTCCACACTCCAGACATTTATGAGGTTCTTCTCCTGTGTGGATCCTTTGATGTCTATAAAGGGTGCTCCTCTGGCTGAAGCTCTTTCCACACTCCAGACATTTATGAGGATTTTCTCCTGAATGGACCTTTAGATGCTTTCGAAGACACTGATTTCTCTTGAAGAATTTTTCACATTCCGGGCACTGATGTTTCTCTTCTTCCTCCTGGATCCTTTGGGGATTCCGGGGTCTTCCGAAGGACCCTCCGCACTCCAGGCCCGTCTCGGCGTCTCCCTCCGTTTCCTCCTCCTCGCATCGCCCTCCAGGCAGCCGCCTTTCCTGGGCTCCCGCTGGGCTCATCCCTCCTGCAGCTCCGGAGCCTCCCGGCCTTTCCCCGCCGTCTCCCGGGGCTGCTCCGCGGGGCCCGCTGTCCTCCTCCTCCTCTCGGGCGGCGCTTCCTTCCTTCCCTCTCCCGCCGGGCTCCTCCGTCCTCCTGCAGGGGAGAAAGAGAGGCGGGTCACGGCGGCGTCCCCCTCACCGCAGGAGAGGCCCAGGCCCAGGCCGAGGCCTCCCCTCCCGAGGACCCGAAGGAGACCCTCCCAGGCTGCCACTCCGTCCCAGCAGCCTCTACTTACTTCCGGTTTCTCCGCCTCCGAAGGGAACCGCTCCTTCCGTCAGCTCTCTGGTTCCGAAAGTGAAGCCGCTCCATATACCAGCCCCTCCTTCCTGCGAAGCCCCGCCTCCTCCCCTCCAGGCGCCGCCTCCTTGACGTTCCCCCGAAGGAGAGAAAGGGACCCGCTAGAACGGCGGTTCTCAACCTTCCTGATGCCGTTCGACACGGTTCCTCCTGTGGCGGTGACCCCCAAGCGCCAAATTGGGCTCCAGCGTTCCCTTCGCCGCCACGTTCCTTTCTTTTATTTCATTTTCCGCTCTGGTTTTCCGCCTCAGCAACGGTCCCTCTTGGCCTCCGTAGCTCCGCCCACCGAGCTCCGTCGCTGGGAGGGAGGTGCTTTCCCAGCGTCCTCTGCGCTGCGCGCGTCTGTCCCCACTCCGGCCCCTCCTTTCGCTCCGCCCCCTGCCCACAGACAGCCCCACGGACAGGCGGAGGGAGGGCGGGGCTTCGGTGGGAGGAGCCGCGGTGGCCCCTCCCCTCCCACCGCCCCTTCCCTTCGGGCGGCTCCTTTGGGCGCGGGAGGCTCCTGGCGGGGGCGGCGGAGCTTCGCCCGGGGAGCTGAAGGGGAGGCTCCGAAGGGAAGGCCCGCGTCCTCCCTTCCCCGGCTTCTCCTGCCAGGGAGACGCAGCACGCAGGCTCCGAAGCCTTCCAGGCTCCCCCCGGGGGTCTCGGGCGACCCCTGGGAAAAGGCCCTTCCACCCCCAGGAGGAGAACCGCCGGGCCAGGAGCCAAGCAGCCGAAGGGATCCCGGGAAGGGATGGAGCTCAGCCCGAGGGGATCCCGGGAGGCCATTGGGAGGCGAGGGAGCCAAGGAGGGACGGGGGAATCCACTGGAAAGCCAGGGATCCCAAGGGGGGGGAAGAAGCGGATCCCAGGAGGGGATCACCCCCCACCCTTTCCTGCAAGGGGGGGAAAGGACCCCTCCTCCCTTTGGGGCTGAGCAGGGGGGAGACCAGCCGCGGGGGGAGCTCTGGGCCCCCTGGAGATGGAGCTCGAGAGGCTCATGCAGTTGCTCTGCTTCGGTGGGTCCTCTGGACTGGATCCCCTAGACTGGATCCCCTGCGGTTGAGGAGGCCATGGACCTCTGGCCACAGGGACCCCCAACCCTGCAGTGGAGGAGACCTCAAGGCTCCCCATGGCACAGAAGCCGCTGGACATCCCAGCCGAGGAGACCAAAAAGCCCCCCCAGCTCCGGACAAAGTCTGGCTACGACCAAACGGGCCGGAGAAGGCGGGGTGGGAACAGGGGGCGGAAATAAACTCTGTACATGCTCAGGGGCTGCAGTGGCCTGTTTTCCACAAAGGACGGTTGGGGATCCTGGGAAAGGTCATCCCAGGTCAAGCTTTCCCGTGAGTGGCAGCTGCCAGCTGGCCTCTAATTGAAATGGGCCCAATTGGCTGTGGAAGGGACAGGAGACCACAAAGAGATCTCCACTCTGCCTGGAAGAAGCAAAGGCGAACCGCTTCCACATTGGGGCTTCATAAATCAGAAATACACTTCCTAAGGTGGGAAACGTGGCTCCACGTAGCTCTGTCTAAAACTGCCCCCTTGGCTGGGGACCCATCAGCAAAGCCCTTTAAAATATCCCAATAACGTTCTGGTTGGTCAGGTGACCGACCCTCTTTATGACCGTCCCTAGTTATGACCTTGATGACAAGCTCCGTTGCAGTATTTATTTGTATGTACTTGAATAATAATTCTTCTTTAACATGCAACGCTCAAATAAAGTGCAAATGTATAAAGTGCAATATGAAATGGTCCCAGCAAGTTCCATGATCTTGAAACTATCCCTTTGTTGACGCAGCCTAGAACTGGATTGCCGTTTTTGGAAGAGGCAGCACACTGCTGGCTGAGACTTGGATCCCTCTCACAGTTACTGCTGTTGAGCCAGGGACCAGCTCCTTTATCCCAGTGGCTCCCAAACTTGGCAACTTTAAGACTTGTGGACTTCAACTCCCAGAATTCTCCAGCCAGCAGAGCTGGGAGTTGAAGTCCACAAGTCTTAAAGTTGCCAAGTTTGGGAACCTCTGCTTTATACCTATTCATTTGGTATGGGGACTTTCAGACCAAGTTACAGGAAATTGCAGATCAACCGGACCAGTGGTGGGTTGCTAACCGGTTTACTACTGATTTGCTTGTGCTTGTGCTGCGCAATGCTTCAGTGCGTGCACAGAAGTGTCCAGGTGGATGGGTGGAGCCTCCTGCCACCGCCACTGCTTGTTCAGCCGAACTGGGAGGAACCCACCTCTGAACTGGAACTGGGAAAATTTTAGGAAATATAATCAAGCAATACCTGATTCTCTTTTTGTCCAGGTCTCTGTCTGACTGTGGCTCAGCCACCATCTCCAAAGGAGAAGGTTGGACAGCATCTCTTCAATGAAGGATGGATTTATCCTCCCCTGCCTCCAGCTCCCTAGACCCTCGCTGTTCCCTCTGGCCACCCAAGTAGGACAGGGGGTCTAATCCACAGGGGGCTCAGCTAAGAGCTCAGAAGATCCTCTCCATTTCTCAGGATCCATAGATTTAGACCGATCCCAAGTACCTCCACCACACAAAGCCTCCCTCATCTCAGCCAGATTTGCCGAACTCAAGATAGGGGCCACGAAGGTTCGCATCTCCTTCATGGTAGAAGGAAGGGGGGCACCGTTTTGAAATAAATAATTGCTGCGGCCAAACTCCCCCTTTTCCTTTTGCCCTCCTACCTCCCTTCTGGCCCTTCCTGTCTACTAAAGCTCAAACGCCATCTTTGTTTCCTTCCCAGCAGCTGGAGGAGGGAGGCTGCTGGTCCGATCCTGGCCAGCCTCCCGGGGGAGACCACCAGTACCTCCGAGGCCCATCGCCCACTTCGGATCCACCTGATGGACATCTCAGATGACCGTCCCTCCTGCTGCTCCACTTCAGATCCCCCCTGGTCTTCCTTGGAGGCTTTCAAGAGGAGCCTTTGGGGCAAGGATGCTTCTCTTGGCTGCCCAATGAACTCAATTACCAATCTGGCTAATGGGAAGGGTTTGAAGGGTAGCTCTCCCGTGTCACTTCTCTGCAGCCACCCAGGCCTTCCTCCCCTGCGTCCCAACTGCCCCACAAGCTGCTTTTGCTGCTGCCTCGTCTGGACCCCCTCAAAAAACCCACATTTGTTTGTTTAGTTAACATTCAGGAGCCCAAAGTAACCCACATAGCATTCCCTGCTCTTTTCTCCTCCACGTGCCTGTGGGGTAGGCTAAGTGTCAGGCCTGCAGTCATATTCCTTTTAGGATCTTTGGCCTGCCACCCTCCCTCTTCTTTTACTATGCTGCTTCATTAGTGGGGAATTGGGAGGGGGAATAGTAAGGAGTAGGACGTTGTTGTCAAAATAAAACATTCCTTTCTAGAAGCCCAAGGCCATCCTTTGTCTCTGCACCTGATCGGAAGTGGATGGGTGGAACTACCAGCGTGGCTGAAGAAGATTGGACCATGGGATGGACTTGTGGCGGGGGGGGACACAAGATCATCAACTTTCAACTGGGTGGGAAACCCCGGAAACTTTCAGATTCGGGTGTCTCTTCATAAATTGGAAGTTTGAGGAAAGTTCTGCCTTGGACTCTGATTTAATTTTGGATGATATTTCGAACACTGACACTAAAAGGGCTTTCACAGCTGAGGTTGGGTAAATTTGAAGCCATGTTGGAGTCTTGCAGGAGGGGCTGCCCTGTTCTCTCCCCTCAGAGCTTGTCAGGGGGTCTGTTGCCCTGGTTTTCCTCCCCCTTCCTCACAGTCTCACCCCCTCTTCCCCTGGTTTCCAGTCCAATCTTGATTTGGGCTCCCCTGATGGGGATGGGCTACCCTATGGCTGTCGTAGGGCAGCCTACCCCATCCATTTCCATGGGGGAACCCAGCATCTTGCGAGGTCCTGTGAATGCAGCCGTGCAATAAAGACAGGGCTGTTCCTCCTGGTTGTGCTTCTTGTTGAACTGTGAGATGGGTAGAGCTTAAACTTAATAAAATAAATAGGCTGGATTCCTTCACAGGGCTAACGGGGAGACTGAGGCTGGAATGAAAGATGGAGATGGCTTAGTAGCAAAAAACAAAAACAAACCCCAAGGGCACTTTGGTGGTACTTTGCTCAATAGCAGTAACTGTGAGAGGGATCTTGGAGTCCTAGTGGACAACCATTTAAATAGGAGCCAGCCGTGTGCAGCAGCTGCCAAAAAAGCTAATACAGTTCTAGGCTGCATCAACAGAGGGAGAGAATCAAGATCAGGTGAAGGGTTAATACCACTTTATCAGGCCTTGGTAAGGCCACACTTGGAATATTTGCATTCAGTTTTGGTCGCCATGATGTAGAAAAGATGTGGAGACTCTAGAAAGAGTGCAGAGAAGAGCAAGAAAGAGGATTAGGGGACTGGAGACTAAAATATGAAGAACGGTTGCAGGAACTGGGTATTTCTAATTTAATGAAGAGAAGGACTAGGGGAGACATGATAGCAGTCTTCCAATATCTCAGGGGTTGCCACAAAGAAGAGGGAGTCAAACTATTCTCCAAGGCACCTGAGGGCAGAACAAAAAGCAATGGGTGGAAACTAATGAAGGAGAGAAGCAACTTAGAACTGAGGAGAAATTTCCTTACAGAAGAATTAATCGGTGGAACAGAAGTTGCCTCCAGAAGTTGTGAATGCCCAACACTGGAAGTCTTTAAGAAGATGCTGGATAGCCATTTGTCTGAAACGGTATAGGGCTTCCTGCCCAGGCAGGGGGTTGGACTAGAAGACCTCCAAGGTCCCTTCCAACTCTGCTCTTGTATGTATGTTCTTTGGGCTATTCTATGCTTCACATTTATGCAATGTCTTCCGGTTGGTTGGTTCATTGTGTCTTGTGCTGACAATCCCTCAGTTCCTAAACTACTTGATAAGCTGGTGGTAAATCTGCACTTCTGTTAAATAACCAGGGCCTGTTTCCCAGGCTTCAATCCTCTTTTGGAGCACAGGAGGGGCAAAGGAGATTTCTACTTTCAGACTTGTATGATTCTGCAACAGTATTTTATTTATTTATTTAGAGTTACGTGGGCACTCAAAAAAGCTCAGTGCCAGAGGTGGTCAGGCAACCTGGAAGATCATTGAAGATTGTCGAACCAATTCATTAATAGTAATTCCCAACATACAAAGCTGGGATCTTTTATAATAATATACGTCTCTGAGAAACGGAGTGACATAAAAACCTCACTGACTAATTAATTTCTTCAGTAACTATTTGAAGTTATGCTGGTGCTCTAACAATAACTTTACAATCAATACATGTATGATTTCACAGCATTTTTCACTTACGTGATTAACATTACAGTTGGTATGCATTATCCTGTGCCCACTTGTGGCTTTTCTTTCCCTACCCCTAGGTAGGAGAGGAGAGGAAGGGATTACAAGAGAGTAAGCAAACTCACCATGCAGAATAACAGTTGAAAGGCCGACAGTGGCACCAACATCTCCAAACCCATTATACAAACAGCCCAGTGTGTTCCAAATTGTGTTGGCTCTCTTTTAATCCCTTCCTCTCCAATCTCTTCTTCTTCTTCTTCTCAAACAAGTGGGTGTTGATAGGTTACAATGGACACGGGTAAGCATTCACGGAGGCCTCCATCCTTAGAAGTTCCGAAATGGCAGGTGGAAGATGTGGTGAGATGCTCCTTGCACTTGCGAAAAACTTCCTTGAGTCTGTCTGCAAATGCTCTCGTGGTCACTCAGACACAACCCCCAGCACTTCCCACAGGGCCATTTGCCAAGGAGGAACTTCTGCAGAAAAGGTCCTTCCTCGTAGGGAACATAGAATATGGCCAGGACTGGACAAAGGAGTCTGTGACATCCAGTTAGCAATGTTCCCTCTAATTTTTTTTCAGTGTGAGCGGAAAAGTATAGTGTTTGAGCAGCACATTTTCATACCTGAGCACCTGGATTTTTTTCATAGATGTCACCCAAGACAACAAAATTAGTGTTTTTTGAAACTCAATTCTACCATCCATTAAGTAAAGAAATCTCCCTATACAGGTAGTCCTCAATCTACGACCATAATTGAGCCCAAAGTTTCTATTGCTAAATGAGACATTTGTTAAGTGAGTTTTGCCCCATTTTACAACCTTTCTTGCTACAGTTAAGTGAATCACTGCGGTTAAATCAGTAACCTGGTTGTTAAGTCAGTCTGACTTTCCTACTGACTTTCCTTGGCAGATGGTTGCAAAAGGTGACCCCAGGACACTGCAACCGTCATAAATATGAGGCAGTTGCCAAAGATCCAAATTTTGATCCTATGACCATGGGGATGCTGCAATGATCATGTGTGAAGAACAGCTGTAATTCACTTTTTTCAGTGCTGATGTAGCTTTAGTCATTAAGTGAACTGTTGTAAGTTGAGGACTATACTTTCCCCCTTACTATCCAATAGTCTGCAGTGATTTAGCAAGTTATGAATAAATTACCAACTGATGTAGATTAGCAATTGGAGCACTTAAAGAAGCAAACAAAGAGGGGAGAGGAAGGAAGGGAGGAAGGAAAGAAGGGAGAGGGAGAGAGAAACAGAGACAGAGGGAGAAGGAAAGAGGAGAAAGAGAAAAAGAAAGGGGAGAGGAGGGTGGGAGGATAAGAAAAAGAGGCAGAAAAAAGAAAGAGAGAGAAAGAGGAAAGGAAGAAAGAAGGAAGGAAGGAAAGAAAAAAGGAAGAAAAAAGGAAGAAAGAAAAGAGGAGAGGAGAGAAGGAATAGAGGCCAAAAAAGCAAACAAGGAAAAGTAGGGAAAAAACTTTCACTGGAAAACACTATTTTTCCATCAGTGCAAAACTTTCCTAAACAAGGTTAATTTTCTGGATTTTGACTTTCCGGTCCAGGTGGACCAAGAAGCCTTTATTTTCTTTTTCTAAAATCAAATAAAATCTGCAGAGCACCAGCACGCCATACGAAAAAGAATTTGTATTTGCAAGTAGGTTGATCACCAATCCATGACAAATAAGCTGAAATGCAATATTTAAAACATTCTTACTAAACAGCAGTCTGCCTTCGCTGGATGGCTTGGATCTCTCGCTGACTCTCCATGAAAGCACCGAGATAGAAACAGCCCTCCTGTCTGTGCGACATTGACAGTAGGGAGATGGGGGAGGGGTGCCTCGCCCTCTCCTGGGGAGCCCTGTCTGGGGAAGAACCCCCCTCCTCCGGCCTCGGGACCGTCGGTTTCTCCGACGGGTCTCCCCCCCTCCTCTGCCCCCGACCGACTTCCTTTTCTGGGCTTTTTGCAAATGAGCCGGACGCAGCCGAATCTCTCTCTGTGTGTATGTGTGTGTGTGTGTGTGTGTGAGCGCGGGTTGCCCAATCCAGTTCCTCCCTCCGTAGTTTTGAACCTGGGAGGAACTGGTTTGGGCAACCCGAGAGCTCCGCCTGACGCCCGAAGGGCTTTGCACGAAGAAACGCGGCTTGAGGCGCCAGGACGGTCCTGGCTGTGGGGCGCAGGCCCCTAAAAGCCTCTCTTTGGTTCCCTCCTCCTCCCCCTCCTTCCACAGCCTGCGTGACGCTGCCGCCGTAGGCTGAGAGCTGCTGCTGCTGCACAGCTGAGGGAGGGAGAGCGAAAGCAGAGGCGGGGCGCCAAGCTTTGGTTAAGGCAGGCAAGGGAAACCGAGAGCCGAAAGGAAGTCTTGCTGGGAAGACGCGGCAGCAGGGCTTTAAAGGGCTCCCCCCTCCCCAGCCAGCCAGCCCACCCAGCCCATTCTTCCCCCGCCACAACTGTATCCAACAGGCCAAGTTGCTGGGAGGAGAAAGTTTGGGCTGCAGGACATGAGATTCCTCTGGGGAGGTCCTTTGCGGGAGGCCAGTTCTAGCTGCCTGCAAAGGACTTCCCCACGTTTGCTATGAAAAAAATCTCTGCGCGGGAGTTGAAAAGTCCTGCGCGGGGTTTTCTTGCCATGTGCGCGGCCGCGCACCTTAGAGGGAACAGTGTTCAGCAGATGGGGGTAGGTACCTTAACTGACAGTTGTCAGCTAAGATGACATTTAAACTGGAGACTTTGACATATCAGCTCCAGCTTCATAGCCTTACAGTGGAAGGGGCGTTTGCACTCATCCCCCTTCTTACAGGGATTTAGCTGTTGGACTACAGTTCTTATCTGAATCCCAATTGAAACCAAGGGCAAAAGCGAAAAGAGAATATACTCTGAGAATGAATTAAGCAGCCCGCAACTTTTTACTATCAGAGAGCTAACTCACTATCTGGTTGCCTAAAATTTACTCTTAGCTTGGCATTCAAGGGTTCCTTTCTTTCAACAACACCCCAGTTTAGAAGCTGGCAAGGAAGACGTTTGCTGCCGTTGCTGCTACTGGGATCCACAATCCCTTTGTGCTCTGCTAAAATCTCTAGAGGGTTAGCCGTGCATCACAGCCCACATTCACCCTCCTCCTGCTCCATAATCTTTCAGATGACACACATTTCCTCATCTAAGGAAATCTCTCTGCCTACATGCACACATGCACACACACACACAAAGTCATGAATTATATGGAAGCGCGTCTTCGGACAAATCCCTAATACAGCAGCCTCCGTTCCCCATGGGCGGGGAAAAAAGTGAAAACCATCTTTAACAAAAGACGGTTGTCTGAGATGACCAACCAATGTGCTCGTGGCACTTACTGTCTGCAAAGAAAAGAGGCTTTTTCCCACCACCACCCACCCTCTGGACGGGGCAGGCTTGCATGGTCCCTAACAGGACACTAAGAATCTCCCACCCTCTTTGAAGGGAGCCCAATTATTGGGAGGGGCATGTAGGAGTCCCAAAACTTGCAGGGGACACTCTGAGTGCAGAACATCCTCAGGTTCCCATCCTGTGGAGAGCCTACCCTCCTCCCGAACCCTTCCTTAACCCCTCCTCTTTATCAACCGCGTTGTCTTAATCTCTCCCCACCCACCACCCATCCCCTCTCCTCCGAGGAAAATAGCCGCTCAATCAGCCCTTATCTCTCCTTTCCCATCAATCGCGCCTCGTGACCATATTGATAACTGCCAAAAGCTGAGCCCCCTTGGGTCTTAGCAGGAAGGATCGGGGCGGGGGAGGCGCGGATCGCAGCCTTCGCAAGACGAGGTGGGAGGTGGGAGAGGGGACAGTCCGCCGGCGTGGCGGGTGGAGGAAGAAAACCAACCCCGATCCTCCTTTCTATCCCACCGCAACAGCCTCGGAGAGGGACCGTCTCGGAAGAAGGCAAAGTGCGGTCGATTCTCGCGGGGAGCGCAACCCGCCTGCAAAAGGAGCCAGGGGTGACATTGTTTGGCTTCCGCGGGTGAGACGCCTACCTGGCCCGTGGATTCCGTCTCGGGCTACCCAGGGAAGAAACCGCAGGCGCTCTTCGGAGTTCTCGGGCAGCAGGTGACCGGGAAGGGAGGGGAAACACACCCCGCGGGCTTAGAAACTTGCGCGGGAGGAAATTAGCTTCGGAGAACGGGCGGGCGGGCGGGGGAGAGCGCCCGATCCTCGCACTTTTGGCCGCCAAACTGCTCCGAAGAACCTGACCCGCCGCGCCCTCTTCCCCGCCCTCCCAAGTGAACACCTCTTCTTCCCTCCAGGTCTGCTCCGTCGCCCGTCTGCGAAGTCTCTCCCTTGCCCCAGAAAACGATGCAGGGATCCTGCTTGGTACCCAAAGCGCAGGATGAGGGGCCCGGAGGCTAAAATATGAGCAACGGTTGCAGGAACTGGGTTCCTCTAGTCTAGTGGAAAGAAAGACTAGGAGTGACAGGAGTTCCGATATGTGGGGGGCTACTCCAGAGAAGAAGGGGTCACCCTGTTCTCCAAAGCAGCTGAAAGAAGGACAAGGGGGGGCTCCTGCAGCCCTGAGCCCCACTTAATGACCTGCCTGTTCATTTACCGATACATCAGGGAGAGCGGAGGGGGGTCATCAGGTTTGACACTTGACTTAACAGCCAGCATGTTTTATGGTTATTATGGTTGAAATGATTAAAATGTAAGAGACTATTTATTGATGAAAATTCCTCCCCCCCTCCCCGTCTCACCAAAAGACGCCTCTGGGTGACTTACATTGTACACAATGTTAATGTGATGATTAGTATAGCATTTGTGATGTTGTGAGCTTGCCACCGTCCCCTTTGCTGTCCCTCTGTCTCTCGTCTCCTTCCACTCTTCAGGGCTCAGATCAGGCACCGACATCACTGGCAGAGCAGAAGCGGGAGCACTTTGGAAGAATTCTGCAGAATTACGCAAAATCCTTAAAAGGAAGTGATTATGTTTCACAATGGAAACATTCACACACACACACACACACACACACACGGAGGGAGGGAGGGAAGGACTTTCCTCTGTTATTTAAAGTCATTAAAAAAAGTGCTGAAGACTCTTGTGCGGAAGTGTTTATTTCCCTCCACACGGCATAAAGTCCTCGAACTTCTCCTTTCCGTTGGGCTCCTGTTCCTTTTCGGCTGCCGAAACTTTTCCACCCGGCGGTGATTTGGTGCCTACTTCAACTCTCGGCCATCTCTGTTTCCTCCCCGCAAATTCTCGCTCCCCCGACCTGAGGCCTTCGCCCCGCCCAAGCCTACCTGCCGGCGGACCCTTGCTACGAACCTCCCTTATCTACCGCAAGGAGAACCGATACCCGTGGCCGCCTCTTTTCCCTTCCGCGGCCACTTCCAGCCTGCCTTCTCACATACTGGCCAAGCGCTTCCCGCCCGTCCTTCGCTTTGGGGATGCTTCGCTTGCTCTCTTCGGCGCGCTTTGCATTTAGCCCTCACTTCTCATCTCTGCCTCCCCGGCTCAGCTGCGCCCTCGCTTCCCCCACCCGCCAACGATCATCCCAGAGGCTCCAAGCAGAGACTGAAGGAAGACCGCATTTCAGTTAGCGCACCTCGGAGTCACCGAAAACTCGATGCCGGCTTCCCCGTGTTTTGTTTGTAGCGAAGAATAAACTGACTGTTGGTCGGAGGGAAGGTGGGGGTGGGGGCTGAGTGTCCAAGGAAGCCAACCCAGACGGGCATCGCAGGGCGCAGAGGAACCCAGCAGACAGACGGGAGACGGGGGGGGGGGGGAGGAAGAGATCCCGTGCAGGGTAGGCTCTCCGCTTTCCCCTCTTTTTACCCTGGATGGGACCTCTTCCTTCCCTCCTCCCCCGCTCTCCCGTCTGTCTGCTGGGTTCCTCTGCGCCCCCCAACTGGCAACGGTCAATTCCAGACCCTCTAACTGGTAAATAGACCTGAGGCCATAAGCGGAATTCCTCCAGCAGGGCGGATTTGAACTTTGGGGTCCAGCGGAGGAGAAAGTAGGCAGAAAGTGAGCAGAATTCCAGAGGGCTGATCCAGACACGGCTGCGGCGCGGAGGATGGCTTTTGCGCTCCGAGCTAGCCCGCCCGCTTCCTCTTGCCCATCCGCCGCCGAGAACTCAGAGGCGGGCAGCTGCTGAGAAGCCTTGGGCTTGGAGGCGGAGCGTGCTTCCCTCCGGTCTCTTCCTTCTCGGCTCTCGGGCTCCGGCAGTCTCCGGCGCTAGAAGCTGGGTGGAGCCCTCGCGTGCAGAAGTTCGCGGGGAAATGCGCGGCGGCGTCCAGCTGAAGAGCGAGGCGCGCTTCAGGGCGCTGCAGGCCTGGGGAGCGGGGGAGCGGGAGGAGCACTGGTGGTTTGTTTTTGGCGTGGGGGGCGCGACGGGGAAGGGGGTGACTGCGCGGAGAGGCTCAGAGGCGGATACGCCAGGCAGTCGGTGGGGACGGTGCCGAGAGGGGTTGCGCTGGGAAAGGGCGGTGTGCGGCGGACCGTGCAAGCTCTCTCCCTCCGTTTTGGTGGAAGGACAGCGGGGGCGGGGAGGCGTTTTGTTCCGAGAACGGGCTCCTCGGCGAGAGGAAAGGGGGCTCCCTGAGAAGCGAGAGCAGCGAAGAGGGGGTGCAGTCACAGAATTCCCCGACACTCGCTTTTTTTAAAAACCCAGCCTACCTCGTAGGGTTGTTGTTACGGGGCTAGACTAGGAAAGGCAGCCTCTCTCCCGTTTTCGAGAAAAAGTAAGGATGTCCATCTGGTGGAACAACCACCTGTGCAATTTGGTGGCGATCCGCGAACGTTCAAGCCATGTAATGCGTGGGAAGGCATAGAAGAAAGTTAGCATACTTGAAGTGAAATAGGCTTTGGTTATGTTTAGGTTGCATTAGCTAAAATGTGCCAATACCGTCCTTGTTGGTAAGAATTGTTGTCATGTTAGAAGAATGACTAAGTCTGACAGCCTAATCTACTCTGTATTAAATAAATAAAATGGATGGAAGGAAATGAAAGAATACAGAAAAGGTTGGTGAGGCCTTTAGTGGCCTATGGATGAGAATGGTGGCTGTTTAGTAAGAAAATCTGTTTGGAATGTGCATATATATATATTCATATGTGGCCATAGCAAAATAATAAATAGAAATAAAAAAGCATGATTGATTTTTACTGTTTTTGATGAAAGTGAGAGGATTAGTGAAGGCTTGGTGCAGCAAGGATCCCACTATCTTACTATTTTATTTTTCTTTATGTACACTGAGAGCATATTCACCAAAGACAAATTCCTTGTGTGTCCAATCACACTTGGCTAATAAACTATTCTATTCTACTCTACTCTACTCTATTCATTTCTATTTCAATTCTAACAAGGAGTTTAGCTTCCCTCTCTTGAAAATGTAAGCTGGCATAAGGCATTTTAATGCAAGCCTCAAACAGTTCATTTAGTGACCAAAGTTACAATGGCATTGAAAAAAGTGTCTGATGACCATTTTCACACTTAGTTGCAGCATCCTCATGGTCACGTGATCAAAATTTTGATGTTTGGCAACAGATTCGTATTTATGATGGTTTCAGTGTCCTGGGGTCATGTTTGACAAAATATAAAATTTTTAATCAAGCCCCCCCCCCCCCCACCCCCCGCAGTCAATGGTGTCCCTCTTTACCAATCTGAAAATCTGGTCACCTTAGGGGAGGGAGGTAAATATTTGTAAAAGTTTTTCTTCCCAAAATTTCCATTTTAAAAAAAGGTAAAATCCAAAGAACCAACCAGAAGGACCTGTTGTGCATGCATGATTAGGGGAAGGGCAAAGGGGAGACCCTCCCTTGACCATGAGATTCTCCTCTTGGCCCTTGATTAGCTTTTCAATCCTTCCATCTGGGAACCAAAGTGAAAGTAGGATTCTCTATCACGCCTTATGTCCGGAGGCTTATCGGCTTCGACACTAAGCAGGAGCGAGTTTGGGGGACAAGAAAACCAGGGTGGGTTTTACTCAAGAGGCCAAAAGAAGAGGGAAGGTTCCACACACAGAACCCAGAGGGAAAAAGGAGGGAAATAAATACTCCACAGTTCTCCACTTTTCTCCTTTGCCACTTTCCCGCCACAAAATGGAGGACCCCATGGGGCTTGCGCCATCTTTAGCTGTCCCTCTGACTGCCTGTAAGGGGCAGCCTATAGTCTGGCCTTTAAGTGATGCCTGGCCTCTGCAGGCAGTGAGTAGGACAGCTAAAACTGGCAAAGACCCCGCATCCTCCATTTTGTTCCTCCGGCCCCTTTTTAGAGAGGATTGTTTTTTCCCTCCATAAAAAGGTAAGCAGTTAGAATAATGGACAAATGGAGTTGAAAGAGACCTTAGAGGTCACCTGTCCAACTGCCCAGTGCAAGATCTACTAGGGCATGTTTCTCAACCTTAGCAACCTGAAGAAGAGTGGACTTCAGCTCCCAGAACTCCCCAGTCAGCACTCAGGGTCTTTCTTCACTGGGTCTTTCCATGATTTAGCTGTCCCTCTCACTGCCTGTAGGGGGCAGTCTATCATCTGGCCTTTAAGCCATACCTGGCCTATGTGGGCAGTGAGTAGGACAGCTAAAGCTTGCAAAGACCCACGTGTTTCTTCAGGCACCTCCTTCTCACAAGGCCTTTTGAATATGAATCACATCTGATCTTTTATGCATATTTTCCTTTCATCGTCTGGGCCTGGAGAGGGAAACCTGGATTCTCTGGATCTCTAACACCAGATTATACTCCCAAGGGACAAGATTTTAATTCCACTCCCAGAGAAGGGGCGGAATGTGGGGCTCCCCTCCGACTGAGGGTTCCCCCTTCAGAGGGAGCCGCTCTGGCTGAAGCCAATTCGGGGCTCGAAGCCCCTTCAGGATTGGCTCATCAATGGATAAGCCACGCCCCCAAGGGAAGGCAGCTGGTTGGTGGTTATTGTTCAAATCTCAGGTCCAGGCCAATCAAAGCCTTGGCTTGTGACATCAGAGGCTCCTCCTGAGCTCATTGGCTGGAGCTCGCCATGGCAACCTCCAGCATCCTTAGGGAGTCTGGACCACTTAATGGAGGCTCTGCTCAACATTCCTGGAAAGTGGCTGGATTGGATGGCTGGCACTGGGGGCATCGCAGGGTCTCCCTCGCCTGGGCTCCTCAGGAGGGAGAGACCCTTCGCTTTAAGGCAGAACTAAGGGGGGGGGAGATTAGAAAAGTGGGGGTTCCATTAAAGTTCACAGACGTGCTGATACCTTCCATGTTGGCAGCCTCCATCCCTGTCACCAATCTCCTCATCCATCATGTCAAAGGTTCTTGTCTCCAGAAAGGGGCTGGGCCTGGCTGGCTGGCTGGCTGGCTGACTGGCGGTGAAGGGCACTCGGAAAAACCTGCAATGTTTAGGGGCCCAAAAAATGGCTTCAGGCTTTCGCAGTTGGGTGGGCATTGCAACCACAAAGCTAGAGGTCGACCTGCTTCATGATTTGGGGAAATGACTAAACTCTGATTCCGTTGGCCAGATAGTAGTTATTTCCCAATAGCACACTTGGCCTGGCGACTGGACATTTGTTTTCGTTTTTTATTACTTGGATTTTTTATACCGCCTTTATTATTTCTCTAAATAGCTGAAGGCAGTGAACATATCTAAGATTCCTTCATCCCCACAAGAACAACCTTGTGAAGGCTGAGAGAGGGACTGGCTCAAGGTCACCCACTGGGCTTCGTGGCTGAGGTGGGACTCGTAGTAAGTACTTGCGGGGGGGGGGGTCTGTCTTAATTCCAATGGTCACCACCTTTTCCTGTTATCAGAAATCATAGCAATACAAAGACAGTCAAATCGATGGAGAGCTGATACTGAGTCCTGTGGGGGGTTTTGAGCAATGAGGTGCCTTGAGTTGGATTCAGAATGAAATGGGAAGTCAGGATAGTTTGGAGAGAGACCAGTATTGAGGGATTTTGTTGGCGTTTCTCAAACTAGGCCCCTTTAAGGTATGGGGGACTTCAACTCCCAGAATTCTCCAGCCAGACATTTAGCAAACAGAATTCTGGAACTTGAAGACCATCCAAGCCTTAAGGGGCCAAGTTTGTGTTTTTTACACAAAGTTGTTATACTGTAGTTTAATGACTGATTTAGGACAGGGGTGTCACACTCAAGGCCCACAGGCCAGATCTGGCCTGCAGGATGCTTAGATCCAGCCCGCAGGCCATTCTGCACACAGCGGACTGGCCCATGGCGCCTCTGCAAAGGAAAACGGAGCTTGAGAGGGCCGTGAGTGGCCCTACTAAGCCCCAGTTCGCTGGTAGAGCACTGCAGGAGGCTGTGGCTGCTCAAAACGGAGCCTGGGAGGGGAGCCTCTGACACACGAGTGATGTCGAACTGGCTACTCCCACCCTGGCCACACACATCCCCCCCCCCGAGGTCAAACACAACCCCGATACAGGCCTCAATGAAATTGAGTTTGACACCCCTGCTTTAGGCTTTGTCATTTGATTGTATTAACCCTAATCTGTTCCCTATTTGTAGGTTAAGGCAACAATGAAAAGGAAATGGACAATAGAAGCATTCAGCTGAAAGGGACCTTGTAAGTTAACCGCCTGCCCGTCTCCCTGCCTGCCTGATTGACTGATTGATAGATCGATTCTGTGTCATCAAGTTGAATGTTGATGCCTAGTAGCCCATAGATCAATTTTCTCCATGGAGATCTGTCCCCAACCTGGTCCTCTGGGTCTCCCAACCTTCCCCCATCCCCATTTTAGTTGCTTATGAGTGATCCTTCACTTTTCCCAGCATTGCAGACTTCTCCAGGGAGTTTGGTCTGCATTGATTGACAGCATGGAAACTGTGTGGACTCTGAGTGACCACAGAGGTAGATGGATGACCTGTCCCCAGTCTGGACTTTCACGTCTCCCAAAAGTTCACCCATCCACACAGTAATCAAATCCACCAACCTTACCCTAAAATTTCCCCCCTTTCTCTTTCCTTCCACCTTTACCAGCACTAGGAACATTTCCACG
This sequence comes from Thamnophis elegans, assembly GCF_009769535.1. Taxonomy (NCBI): domain Eukaryota; kingdom Metazoa; phylum Chordata; class Lepidosauria; order Squamata; family Natricidae; genus Thamnophis; species Thamnophis elegans. The sequence continues at coordinate 14,499,910 of NC_045557.1, read as the reverse complement.
TCCCCCTCTGCAGATGGTTGGTTCTCCATTCCTGCTGCATCTCATGCTAGCAGAAGATGATGGACTCCAAAACTTTAGGAAAAAGCCAGAATGGAGAAGGCAGGTTAGCAAAATTAGCCCTGAACTGAGAGAGGATGTGACTGTGTCTCTCCATTTGTCAAACAGGTCAGCAACAAGGAAGAAATGGTCATACGGTCAATATCCTTGGATAATCTCTCAGCGACCACTGATGGTCCCAACTTCCAGGTTGATGAACTGAGAGACTTCTTTGACTTTCAGACCCAGAAATCCCAGAAAGACAATCAGTGGATGAAAGATCAGCACAGCTGTCTCCAGGAGAAAGTGGATCAACTTAAGACCACAACGGAAGACCTGCAGAAAACCTGCAGGAGATCATGCCATCAGTTAGAGCTAGAGAACAAATCTTTGGTGAAATACATTGAAGAACTCTACAAAGAACTGCATGAGGTTACTAGCCAAGTGTCCATCTCAAGCAAGAGAAGGCTGACTCTGAGAAAGACCTCAAAGAGGCGAGGAACTTTCTGCCATGTGCAGAAAAGCCACTACAGCCAACTGAGAAAGTCACCCCTCTTCAGAAGATGAGGGAAAACAAGAAGAAGCACCTCAAAAGTCTGCAGCAGCTGCATCTGAGATCCCAGATCCGGCTCTGGCCAGACTCACCTGGCACACAAGGTAGCAAGTCCCCCCATCACCTCCCAGGTACACCAGATAGGAAATACGACCAAATGAGGAAACTCTACTTTATTGGAAGGGTACATAAGAGAATCTTGCAAGTCTGAAAGTACAAATCTCCCACCAACTCTTTTGAAAGCCTGAAAAATGAGGGAGGGTCCTTTCTGGGATTCTTTCTGTGCCAGTTATGCACCTGGGGGCTCCCCCACCTTATCTGATTATTCCCTGTGCAGCAGCATCTCCTTCTCTCCCCAAGGTCCTTTATTTGTTACTATTCCTTTATTTCTATAAACAACTCAAGGCAGTCAATCTCTCAAACACATCTTCCTTCTCCTATTTCCCCTCACAACAACAACCCTGTGAGGTTGGTAGGTATAGTGACTGACCCAAAGTCATCCAGCTGGCTTTCATGACTAAGGTGGGACTAGAACTCAGGAGCTTCCACTTTCTAGCCTGATGCCATATTTTATTTGCACACATCTTTACACTTCCTCAATAGTTTGTGGGAATGCTGGTGATATACCTTGACCCAGCAGAATATTAACTACGGTACTTCCTGATAATTAAGTTAATTAATTAAGATAATGCCTCATAAAACTGAGGAGGTATGACTAGCAATTGGCCCTTGCTCATCTAGTCTTCTATGTTGTCATTAATACAGGCGGGATAGTTGAAGAAATAGGATTTTGCGATGCAACATTTACACCAACTCTTAGACAAAGTTACTTTGATGTTGTTTTAAAAATACCATCCAGCTTTTAGAACAATATCTATGATTTCCTGAGTGCATCAGAAAAATCCAGCAGAAAAATAGATAATTTTTAGCAGTAGGACTTAACAAGCTCTCTTATTTCGAACAAACGAATGGCAGCTGCAGTGTGAATCTTTCATTAAGATTTCATTTGTACTTTTTCTCATATCATTTCTTTTTTAAATCAATTTTTTATTTAATCAAAACCTCCAAAAAATGTTAAAAAAAAATACAAGCAAGCCCCAAAAGTTAAATAAAACTACATTAAAAAGTACATAAAAAGAAAAAAGAAAAGAACCAGTTCAGGTGAGGAAACCAGGAGTCTCTCAGCGGGGAATAAAAGTCTGGATGTCATCTTGGGGAGAGTCGGGAAAGCACTTTTCTTCCAGTTGTTCAGCAGCTGCCAGTCCTGGATTTTCCACCAGATGTCCAGGAATTTGAACTCCTGGCACGGACCTTCCTGACCTGGGCAACTAGAGAGCCAATCTGGGCTTCTGTCATGTGTGTTTTCCCCAATTGTTTATGGGAGAGACACTCTTTGTCCGATTCCCCTCATGAGTCCTGTCCAGCATGGTTGAACCTCAGTTGTAGCCCTCATCTTCCTCAGAGCACACAAGCCCCACAACCACGTCATGGTCCTTCCTCACGGGGGGATTGTGGTTCTTCAGACAGTCAGCCAGATGTTCGGACTGGATGTCAGATGTTCCAAGGAAGGCGGCCTTTGGCAATTGACTGATGGTGAGGTTGTCAATGCCGAAGGGGTCCAAATTGGGCTCCTGTTGTTTTGGCATTTCACCCCTGGCAGCTATTCATCCTGGGGCAAAAGAAGCACCAATTTAATAAGTAAATAAGTAAGCAAGAAATAATAAATAAAACTTAGCAACCCAATTAATATTTAAAACTACCAGGCTCCCACTCTCCTTCCTTTTCAGCTTCCAAGGCCAGCCATCCCCACCCAAAAACCCAACGCAGGCAACGCAAAGCAACCAAGGACCCCAGGTGACCTCAAGAGACCCCAAATCCTCTCCCTTCAGCCAGGACTCTTCTTTTGGGCAAGTCCTCCGGTCACTCACTTCTTGCAGCCTCCAAGTTGCCCACTAACTGCAGTCAGCTGGGTTTTTCTGCCTCTCGAATAGAATCCATCTAAGAATTAAATAACAATAATATCATCATAATGAGAAAAAACCAAATTAGTTCAAACACTTAACATCCATCACATTGTGGTGCAAGGCAGAACGTCTGACATCCTTCGCTCATCAATGATGGGGATGTGGGGGTAGATGGGTCCCGGTAGGTACGGTTCCACCGTGATTATGGTGGCCTCCACATCTTCCTTTCGTTGTTCTGGCGACACTTGCAGACACCTTTTTCTGGGGATTGAAGAAGAAGAAAAGAATCAAATATAATTGACTGGTACATTGTTTTCTTCGTGGCACGACATAACCGCGGTAGACTAAAGCGCACCAACAACACCGCGGTGCTAAAACCGCAATGTCAAAAGCGCACCCACAACAGCGCGCCGACAGAAGCACGATTTAACTTAAGGTAAGGTTTAGGGTTAGGTTTAGGGTAGGTTTAGCGTTAGGTTTAGGGTTATTTTTAGGGTTATGTTACAGCTGTTGTCGCGCAGTTTTGATGGTGCGGTTTTGTCACCGCGCTTTAGTCACACGCGCTTTGGTCTACCGCGGTTTTGTGGTGGAACCCTTAACAATGATAACAAAGATAATTCTTAATGGGGGCTCCAGATTTTCAAGATTGGGGGTTGGACTAGAAGACCTCCAAGGTCCCTTCCAGCCCAGGGGGATTCTATACTCTCTCCAATTAGTTCCACCAACATTTTGGGGGGCTTTCAGTGCCCCAGGGCTCCCCCAGTTGTGGTGATGATCCTCCCTTTAACAGGAGCAACTTACTTGCATAGGTGGAGAAATACGCAGAGGCCAACGAATACATAGACCCCAAGGACAAACAGAATCACCTTCCAGGGGTCCCCAAGGACATTCTGGGGTCTGTCGCTGGATGGCCGCAGAAGCTCGTTTGGATCCATGTCTGAAAGAGAAAAGGGATGGAGGAAGAAGAGTCAATTTCTGCATTTAATGGTTGGTGCTTCCCCAACAACTAAGATATTCATCCCAAGGTCAAACTCCCAAGCAGGAGAAAAAATACCAGAGGCAAAGACCCAAGTCCTGCTCACGTCTCGGTCTCTCTCTCTTTCTTTCTCTTTCTCTTTCTGTTTTCTCTTTCTCTCTCTGTCTCTGTCTGTGTCTCTGTCTCTGTCTCAGTCTCTGTATCTGTCTCTCTCTGTCTCTCTTTGTCTCTGTCTCTCTCTCTCTCATCCACTCAAGCCTTTATAGCCTGCATGGCCTCACCCATCAACGGAAAGGAGTTCCAACAGAATCCAGGTATCCAGGTAACCTAGAGGTCAAACAACACGTCTCCCTCTACTCAACCCTTGACCCCCCCTCCTTCCCTTGGAATCCCCCCCTTCAGCTCAGAAGGGAAGGTTGACAGTTGAGTGACACCCAGCAGTGGGGAATCCATGGGGTCCTGCTTAAGCAGGGCGTTGGACTAGAAGACCTCCAAGGTCCCTTCCAAGTCTGCTATTCTGTTAAATTCTGTCTGCCTGAAACCCCCAGCAACCAGCCGTGGCAGGCAAAGCACAGAGGACCCCCCCCCCCTGCTCAGGGATGGGAGGCTAAGAATAAGCCCCCTTTGGTGTCCTTGCCTGGGTCACGAAGCAGAGCCCTGAATGTGGACCCGAGGATGGTCAGGTTCTGTGGGGCTTTCCGAGAAGTGACCGTCCAAACCTTGGTTCAATCCCACCTGTGCCCATGGACTCGGCCATCAAATAACACCCTTCACCCAGGGCAGAAACTGAATTCCTCCCAAGCAGGCCTGACAGGCTCACCTGCTCTTTGCAAAGGGCACCTCCTGCAGAAGACCTGAGGTGCAGCCTAAAAGAAAGGCTCTCCCACTTCATCCCTTTTCCTTGTTTAGAGATGGAACAGACCTCAAAAGCCCCATCCCTCTTTGGGGCATCTTCAGCGCACATCCCAAAGGGGCTTTTCAAAAGACAGCTGGAATTTCTTGGTTTTTTTCCCTTGAAAACGTTTGGCTTCTCCTCCAAGAGGCTTCTTCAGTTCCGACTGAATGGTGGGGAATGGAAGGATGTATTTCTTGGCAGCCCTTTGGTGGTTAGGCTTGTGAAGGTCAGCCATGAGCTTTCTGAGAGGCCTTGAGGCCACCTGGGGGTTTATCTGCCCCCTCAGGGTCACCTGAATCAGAGGGAAAATGGGGGGGGGGGAATTTCCTTGGAACTGGGGAAAGGACCGTGTTGCTGTCTTCGGAGAGAGCCAAGTCCACGCTCTGGACAGAGGAGACCCCTGGTTGGAAAGAGGGTCCAAGAGATCATCTACGTTAAAAGGAACAGCCCTCTCCCAACAGAGGGTGGGGGGGCTATGACCCCCTCCTCTCTCCTGTCTACCACACAGTCCTGAGGACACGGGGGGGGGGTGCAGTGTGTATGCAAGGAGTCATCCAGGTCTCTGCAGGCTTTCAGAATGGAGACGACCACCAGGATAGCATATGCACAATGCTGGGAAAACCCAGGAACCCCTGCAGACGATATAATAATAATTAAAAATAATTCCAGAATGTGCAGAGATGGAAAGGTAACCCTAAGAATCAAAGGAAAAGAAGATTCAGATTATGTCATAACATGGGGACTATTCTATACATGGTTAAATGACAGATATTGGGGTTAGAGGAGTGGAATTAGGTGAAATGTGGTTTACATGAGAAAGAAAAACAGGAGTAAATTTTTGTTGATGGTTATATAATTGATACAATAATCTATGTTATAATATGACTGATAAATTGCTATTTATCAGCAATTTTTTGCTGATAAATAAATGAAGGGAGACTAGTATACATCTATTTCAAGCTATTCAGTTCTCATCAGCTAGCCATACCCTTATTGGGATTTGAATTTAGGCTATTTTACATGTTAGGCAGTTGTAATAACCTCTAAACCATAAGCTCTCTTCCCTTATCAGCTGTGATTATATATGATGATGATGATGATGATGATGATGATGATGATGATGATGATGATTGTACATTTGTATGTTAGCACCTTGGACACCTAGAGACACACTGCTCAACGTAGAATGGAAATGTATGATATAAAATAATAAAAAAAATATTTTTGAAAAAAAAGAATGGAGAGGATCTATCCCAGCCTGACCTGCTTTCTGCCTTCATCCTCCAATGCAGCAGGCGGGAGGAGGGGGCCCCAGAGACCCCCAGGGCTCCTCTTTCCAGGACAAGCTTCACATTGGGGCTCTTTCATGCAATGCACAAGAGGCAGAACTCCTGGCTGACCCACAAGTACGACCCTCTGGGATCGGTAAAGAGAAGCTTTATAGATGTTATTGCAGGAAGTCCAGATTATTCTTCCTGCAGCACTGAAAAAAATGCACTGAAAAAGACAAAGTTATTCACATTGATGAAAGACTTCGATAGCCTTTAATGTGGCCCATGAAGAATTCTTTTCTCTTTTGGGAGGCTTTTCAGGCAGTCCCATTCTCTAAAGGAAATTGCATGCCTTCACCAAATAGTGACAGTTGTCAGACTGTTCGTTACAAAGTAATAGCACTAATATTTTTTTTGAAAAATCAGAATGTATGTTTTAAGAGACAATATCCAGGACAGTATATAATATTCTAAATGTATTTGACTTCCAGTTCCTTTAACCTCAATGATCCTTTAGGACAAGTGTTGGACAGCCAGGGCAAATTGTAATTTAAAGGAATAGAGGAAAAGTGACAATAATGGGAAATGCGATTGGTCAATTAAATCCCATTTGAATTTATAGCTATTCCCAGCTCCCTCCCCCAAGGATTGGTCAGAAGAGAGGTCAAGGAATAGCTGAGGTCTCCTTAGTGTTACCTACATTCACCCTACAATTCCTCTGCCTTCAAGATGGAGATTGGCAACTGGAGTTTTACAGGCGTCCACCAAGGTCTCTGCCACCTGATTTGGATGTAAATAGAGACAGTAAAAATGTGACCCAGACTTGGGGGGGCTGCAAAGCAGAGACCCAGTCTTCAGGAAAGGTTACTTCCAGGAAGGCTTCTATGGTCTACAGGAGCATTTTTAGAAAATATGGGCTGGGTGAGGACATATCAGGGTTTTCTCAAGAAGGGAGACTTCCTGCTGCCCTCCGTCCTCCCCCCCTCAAAAAAAGGGCTGTTGGAAGAAATGTCCTTCTGGGTTCGGCTCCAAGTGGGGAAAAAGACACTGGAGACATGGAGGCTGCTTGGAAAGATGGTTTTAATGGTGGACAGGACCACATGGCTTGAGTCCTGAACAGAAAAGATGATCCCATCCTTCAATGTTGGTGGAGAAGAGAAGGGAAGGGAGGACTGAGATGCTGAAAGTCCCTGGTTTTATGCCTCTCTGGCCTTTGATCTTGATCTTGCATTCTGATTGGGTAAAGGGCCAATATTATCATGCCTTAATCCCATATTCCTGGAGCTGAAGGGGAGAACTCTTTACTATGTAAAGGGACTGGTTTGGCCTTCTTAATAGCCCATTGACAAAGTGAGTGGAGGCAGGAAGCTGCAGGGAGCTATTCTCTCTTTATAAAACATGTTTCTTCCTTTTTCACATCCAGAGAAATATTCTGCCTTTTCCATATTTCCTAGGATATTTCATTTTTCTGGGAGAGCTCTGGGTGATAATGTCCTACAGGGCAAAGGGCCAAAAGTGGAGGAGGAGACATCCTGGGTCAGGAAGGAGGGACTGGGATCTCTCTTGCAGTTCAACTTAATTCTAAAGGTCTTAGTAGAGGACCTGTGACCTGCTGGGCCCCCTTCTCAGGCCTGTTTCCTTACCAGGACCCTCCTCGGTGTTATGTATTAGGAGACTTGCAAACGGGCCAGCAACTGCTCTGCTGCGGCCTGATTGGCCAGGACGCAGCAGAGGCTGTTGCTAGCCTTCCTTAACTGTTAATCTTCACTGATTGGCCAAGGTACTGCACCAGCAGTTACTGTGCAGTACCCGGCCCCTGATTGGTTAATGTGATTGTTACAATTACTATAAATACTGGGCGCGTTTTGTGAAACCTTGAATCGCTGTCATCTTACTTTCTGTAACAATAAAGACCATCATTCTGGCTATCCATGGCTCCTGCGTTTCCATCCATCCAATACATAAAACTGGCGACGAGGATGGGATTCGCGATTCCCGCAGGGCCTGGAAAAAGAAAGAACAGCCAGCCGCAGCCACCTCTACTTCGCACAATTCCAGAGGCTACCCAAGCTACCTTCGCACAACTCCGAGGCTACCTTTCAGCTGCAGCAGCAGCCGTAGCCACCGCCGTTGGAGCCTGCCAGCATCTCCACCAACTTGGCATCAATCAGACGCGGCCTCCGTCCGCCTGAGGGGGTGTCCCGCACTCACCTCGGACGGAGCGCCGCCGATGCGCAAGGACGAGCAATGGACCGCGAGGCTCAACCGCGGAGAAGAGCCCGTGAAGGACCTGCCGGAACCCAAGGCCAGCATGCGCCCAGCTACAGCAGTATCCAGCCAACGAGAAGCTTCAATTTACGCCAACTCGGAGGACGAGCAACAGACCCCCGGTCTACGCCTACTCTGAGGACGAGCCGCAGTCTGCGGAAGCCAACCTCAGCCGGAACTGTCTGGGCCCGAAGCCGTTGGGTTTTCCATGCACCTCACGGATCCAGCCAGCTGTCCCGATAGCACAAACTGCTTCGCGATCTGGCCACTTAGCCTGCCTGCGAAGTCTGCCTACCACGGAGCAATTCTAACCTTCCGCTCAGAAGCCGCCTGCTGCTTCCCGTTCGAGCCAACCCTTCCTGCCGCGAAGAGCTCAACGCCTTGCCTCCGCAGCCTGCCTGCAAATCCTCGCTGCCTTCTGAAGAGCTGCCTCTACATGACGCCGAAGTCCTGCTGTTCCCGACGCCGCGAGCAGCCCGAGAAACCAGGCCACCGCCTGCCTGCCTCCTCCCTCTACTGCCGGCCTCCCCTCTCAGCTGCTGGAGCCACCCGCTACTCCACCTGCCTCCCAACGAGAAGTTCGAGGAGCTCCAGGGCCAGCCGAGTTCAAGCCGCCGCGGCCTCCGTGCCCTCACCGCCTGCGCAGCCTGCCCTGCCAGGTTTTTTTTCTTCCGCCGGGCCTCCTCTTTGCCCTGCCGGCTCTAATCCACCTCCGCCTCCCGAGCCGGCCACTCTCAACGCTCCTAACCCAGGGCCGCCGTTCTCTCCGAAGCCTGGCCACCTGCACGCCTCTACTCCTCCCAAAATTTCAAAAGTTCGTGTGCCTTGCCATCTACGCCTCCAGGCCTCCGCTGCCGCCTTCCTGCGCAAGCCGCCAGCCTCCCAAGGCCACCTGCCTGCTCAGCCCTGCTGCTGCTCCCCGCTCCGGTTTCCCGCTCGCAGACCTCCGCGGAAAGAAAAAGCTCTCTGCATTGCCTGCCTTCAACGAGGGCCCTGACGCCGCCGCTCCGTCCCAAACGCAGGAACGCCTCCCGAAGCCATCTACGAGCCGTCTCCAGGGCCGGTCTTCACTTCAGAGGTTGCCTCCGAGCCCAGGACCAGGAGAATGTCAAAGGGGTTTGTTTGGGCATGCGCAGAATATGGAGGGGGAGAAAGAGGGAAGTGAATGAATTTAACTGTACTTGAGAAGTGAATGAATTTAACTGTACTTGAGATGAGCATTAGCTGCGGGAAAGGAGAAGTTTTAACTGTACATGAAATGTGAATTAACTGGGGGAAAGGAGAAGTTTTAACTGTACATGAAATGTGAATTAACTGGGGGAAAGGAGAAGTGAATGAATTTAACTGTGCTTGAAATGTGAATTAACTGGGGGAAATGTGAATTAACTGGGGGAAATGTGAATTAACTGGAGGAAAGGAGAAGTGAAAATCTAAACTACAGATCCCAGAATGCATGATCCTTGTGATTTCTTGGTAATAACATAGCAGAATTGAATTGCTTCTGGGTAATTTTAGTTCTAAAATGAACCACACACACACGTAAATGAACACACAGACAAACGGATTAAAATGGGTTAATGTCCTTACAATGTTCTTGAACTTTCAAAGCTCCTTGTTATGATCCTATGTGTCCCCCCCACATCAAACAGTCACCACCTCTCCAAGTCCATCCACAACGAAGAGGCCTGGTCCGAGATCGTCTGCGCATACTCCTTAGCCAAGCTTGCGCAGATCTGGGGGGAAGGGGTGTTATGTATTAGGAGACTTGCAAACGGGCCAGCAACTGCTCTGCTGCGGCCTGATTGGCCAGGACGCAGCAGAGGCTGTTGCTAGCCTTCCTTAACTGTTAATCTTCACTGATTGGCCAAGGTACTGCACCAGCAGTTGCTGTGCAGTACCCGGCCCCTGATTGGTTAATGTGATTGTTACAATTACTATAAATACTGGGCGTGTTTTGTGAAACCTTGAATCGCTGTCATCTTACTTTCTGTAACAATAAAGACCATCATTCTGGCTATCCATGGCTCCTGCGTTTCCATCCATCCAATACATAAAACTCGGCACTTCCCATATGGAGGGGGCTCCCCATGTGTTCCCTTCCCCTGAAAAGCCGGGCAGACCCCCTGAGGGAGCCCTGATGCAGAGTTCCTGAGCCAACATGACTGGAGGAGGAATTCTGGGAGTTGAAGTCCACAAGAGCCGAGGTGGCGCAGTGGGTAGAGTGCAGTACTGCAGGCCACTTCAGCTGACTGCTAGTTCAGCAGTTCAGTGGTTCAAATCTCACCGGCTCAGGGTTGACTCAGCCTTCCATCCTTCCAAGGTGGGTAAAATGAGGACCCAGATTGTGCGGCCAATATGCTGACTCTGTAAACCGCTTAGAGAGGGCTGAAAGCCCTATGAAATGGTATATAAGTCTAACTGCTATAAGCCTTAAAGCTGTCAAATTGGAACATCCCTGGAGTTTTTCCCCCCTAAAAGGTTAGGGTTGCAAGGGTCTTGTAACTTGACAGCTTTAAGACTTGTGTGCTTCAAATGCCAGAGTTTCTGAGCCAACATTTTGGTTGCTAAGCAAGTGAGTTTCCCCACATTTTACAAGTTGGCCATGCCCACCCAGTCCCATGACTGCCAAGCCACTCCCATTTGGTCACAGTGACGTGCAGTCAGGTGAGGCAAGGGAGGCAGAGCCTCACCCCTGTCATCATGAAAAGAAAAAAAATGTAAAAGGAAAAAGGCAAGAGCTGAGGTCAGGCTGAGCTAGTTGCTGACTCACCGTGGATGACTCTGCTTAACTGTTAAAAAAAAGCCTCTAAAAAGCGCTCTCTACTATGAGGCAGGAGAAGTGCGTGCCTCATCTAGTCTTTTTAGGCATTTTATGATCACTCCAGCAGAGTTAAGCAAGGGTTAAAAGCCTAAAAATTCCTGACGTAGGTGAGGCACGCAGTTCTCCTGCCTCCTCCTGTAGAGGGCGCTCGTTTGGGCGGAGCTTCTTCAGAGGACCCAAGGCAAGAGCAGAGTTTAAGTCCTCTTTGAAGCAGCTGGAAAAGGTACGTGTGAGTTGGAGGGAGGGGGAGGAATTCAAACTTCGTCCTCCTGGTGCGGGGCTTTGTGAAAAGGCTGGAGGGAAGTGCTCTCCCTCCCCAAGTGTAGTTTGATTGCAGACAGATTGTCAGCAGCACTTCATTCAGTAATCAGGAAAGAAAACCACTGGACTCCATTTGTATTGAAATCAAGTGTACTTTTACTAATCATAAATGAACAGTTGCAAAGCTAAGCTGAGTCTGGTTAATTAGGCGTGAAAGCGAATAATATAATGTATAATTCATTCCCCTCCCCTTGGCATCCCCGTGCACAGTCCAATCATAATTCTCCCAAATGTCAGGTATGAGATAACTTTGAAAGGCATCACCAGGATGGAATACTGGACCGTTGGCCTTGGTGGGAAACACTCCTCCTCCACATGTAACGCAGTAAGGTGGTCAGTTCAGTGTCTCGAAACTTCCTCCAGCACAACAATGATTCCCCTCCTAAATACCATGTCCCCGCTCCCCGTTTCAATGGCAGCCGAAGCAGTAGCAAAGCGGAGGCTGACACAGAGCCATGTTGCCTTTTCAAACCTGTAATCAGTGAAGCTGGGCTGGATCCTTCCGGGGTTGGGAAAAAGTGTGTGTGCTCCAGTATGGCTCTTTGACTGACTTCCTGCCTCCTCCTGTGGTCTCCTCGCTGGTGCTCTTCCTCCAATCCAACTTTGTGTGTGTATTTGTTTGAGAGAGAGTGAGTGAGTGAGAGAGGGAAGGGGGTAGGAGAGATAGTCCAATCCAACGTGTGTGTGTGTGTGTGTCTGTGTATGTTTGAGAGAGGGGGAGGGAGGGAGAGAGGGAGGAAGGAGGGGAAGGGAGAAGAAAAAGAAAGAAGGAAACTTCTTTTGCAAAGGAGAAAAACAAATGCTGTCACTTTAAATCGGAACTGAGCATGCCTGGCTGTGGAATTCTGGGAGTTGAAGTGCACAAGTCTAAAAAAACTTTGAAACCCACCACTGTGTCAGTGCCTCACCAGCCATAAACCTCATAGCACCTCACTGTTCGGTCACATGGCTGGCAAGCCACTCTGACCTGGTCACATGGTCAGCAAGCTACTCCCACAAAGCAGGCCACACCTACAGAAGAGGTGCAAACGCTCTGACACTGCGCATTTTGACAATAAGCAGGAAAATCTTCAATGTATCTTTTAACATTTGTACTTTCATCAAAATGCTGTGGATAAATCCAGTTCCCCAAGAGTTCCCGTTTTCCTCAGTGTGACCCACCTTCCTGAGTGGAGAAGGTCCCCTCCGGACAAGGAACGCAGTCGTAGCAGCAAACTGGCTCTCCTTCTCGAGCCCTCTTGACAAATCCCGGATGACAATTTTCTACACATTTGGACTGAGGCAGGGACTAAGCAGAGAAACAAGGAATGCCAAAGAAAAGGTGTTAGGACTCTCCGTCCATGGAAAGTGAAGGGGGAAATGGACATTAGCCAAGTAGCCTCTGGTCTTCACTGAAGTAAAGAACTGAAAAGATGGGAACGTCAAGTGACCTTCCTAACTGGATAGAACTGCTTGAGGAGTTGCCTAGAGGCTTGGAGAAGGAGTTTTGAAGGTGTGTCAATAGCCTGCACACAGGTCTGGCCATAACTAAAGGCCAGAGGTTGAAATGGGGGTCACTCCCTGAGGACAAGGACATTTACTACGAAGGTGGCACTATTCAGACAACCGTCCATCTTTTAGAGGACTGCCCTGGGACCGCCAGGTACACAGAATCACTTGCTGCTCAGAAATATCCTTGCCATCAACGCGGCTTGGCATTGTGCTACAACTATATAAGACCATTAAAGTTTTTAATCTTTTTAAATTTTAATTAATAATTCCCCCCTTTCTAATTCTGCATTTCTGACAAAAGATGAGGTGAAATGAGACTGGGGTAAATGTGAAATCACCACTATTGCAAAATATGAAATCTCTAATCTGTGCTGGAAGATTACAAAAGATATAACTACTAACCCTTTTTATAACTTAAGAAAAGTCTGGAGGAAGGAAAATGAGAAAAGATTGAAGCCTTAAGTGGCAACTGGTGGGTTCCTCCTCATGACTGTATTAATATCCATTCCTCCATTCTTCATATAGCTGTGATTTTTAAGGATGATAAACGGTTCAATTTAAATTTTAGAATAACATCTAGTCCAAGCATTTATTTACATTTTTATTCTATTTTTTTAAATGTTATGAAGAAAGGAACTTTTGGCCAGAAGGATCTGCAAAGGTTTCTTCTGAATTAATTAAATAAAAGATTGCAAACCTGCTCCCCTTTGAATATAGTCCAAAACAGTCTCCCAGTTATGGGGAGGGGAGGCAAAATTCCTTAGAAATAAGGGCTGTCAGCTTTAAAGGAGATGTGATTTGTTTATTTGTATATTCATTTCTTCAATTCATACAGCTGTCGTGGATGAAATGAGATTAAAACTGTCTGTCTATTTCTAGAACTGGAGTGAGGCGAGAGGGAGGTCATGAGGACGTGTCCCTCAAACAAGGCTGGTCAGGAAACCTTTGCAGCAGGTAGAAGAACTACAGTTAGGTGAGTCCATGGAAAGACAGTCCCACTTTCATTGTTAGTTAAATCCGGAGCCCAGAGAGTTCATGGTAGATAACAATTAAGGTCAAGGTTTAGTAGGACTTGTGCACTCAACGTCCTGACTATCAGATAGTTGTTTTGGGGAAGAGGCAGGTATAATTGAAGCCTGGATAGGGAATGTGTAGATCAGGTGAAGTCCTGTCCACACTTAAGATTTGTTTATAGAGCAACAGTTCTTGACTCCCCCATTTGATGAGGAGTTCTTTAAGGGCTACAGCCTGGGCCAACACCATAAGGCAGCTCCCTAACCATACATGCCTGGTTTCTCTAACTCAGTGGTAGTCAACCTGGTCCCTACCACCCACTAGTGGGCGTTCTAGCTTTCATGGTGGGCAGTAGGGGTTTGCTGTAACTCTGCTTTATAAATTTTATAAAGTAAAGTTACTTCCCTGTTCTGACCCCCACCTTGTCTGTTCGGAAACAAAAGCCAAACAGAACCTTCAAAGGAATGTCTTTTTATCAGTCCCAGCTCTTGCTGGCTGCGAGCCCAAAATAAACACAGATAATTGCTCTGGCAAAAGTCCTATAACTCATAAACTACTGCAAAACAGGATTATATAAATCAAGTCACTTATCCAAGTGGGCTTTTCTCGATGGTTGCACGCGAACAAGGAACGTTGACTTCTGCAACCAGGGCGTGGCACCATCAGTCTCTTTTATCAGCAGGAGGAGATCCTAACGAGCAACAGCTGCTTGCAATCATCTCCTTTGTCCTTTACGCTGAGTAGACCTAAGCCTGCTTGCCTCCTGATACAACTCCCAAATACTTTCAGGAACATTCCTTTTGATCCAATGCTCTGCCGCCACCTGGTGGCCAACCAGTCTCTCCTCGCCCTGCTCGGCGTCGACACCCTGTCCAGGGTCCTCCACCTCCTCCAAGGCCGACTCATAAGACCCCTCGCTGTCAGAGTCTGGCGGCAGCTCTAACGGCTTCTGCTGGGCCACAACACTTCTCTACTTTATAAATCACCATTACTGTGGAACCGGTGGGCGGTTAGAAAATTTTACTACTAACAGAGATACAAAAGTGGGCAGTAGGTATAAAAAGGTTGACTACCCTTGATCTAACTCCTTTGATAAAAATATCCAGCATCAAAATAACCCCAGGTTTAGGGCGGCACCAGGTGGCAGAGGGGACAGAAAACAGCCTGATCTGTTTCCTAAGGAATCCTCACTTTGCCTCCCACGTTACTCTGGGCAGTGAGATTGGGCAGCCTATAAATTAAGCAAGCAAGCAAAGAAACACATAAAAATGTTGGACTCTGTTGAATCAGCTGAAAACAGTGTTCCACATCATAGCATTTTAAGGGCACTTTGGTCAATGGCCCCGAAGCCTTCCAAGCAGCCTAAGAAACTGTAAAGCTTCAACTCCCCCCCCCCATTTAATTCTCAGTGGAAGTCCTCCCCCCTTGGGTCCTAAGGCTTTGCGAAGTGGGAAAACCGCCAATGCTTTCCCCACCTTGTTGAGCAGCTTCAGCCGAGAAAGAGCGTCTTGTCTGATCTCCAGTCTCCCTCTTTCAAAGCTCCCCAGTTCCTCTGGGATGAAATCCATGAGGGGAGGGGAAACCAAGATGCTCATGATGTTCAGATCCGCTGCTGTGTCTCCATTTGGGTCCCAATGCAGTTTCCTCTTGGAAATGTTGCAAAACTCATTCTTCTCCAAAAAGGGATTGAACTGGAATAGAAATATGCAGGCGGGTTTCTTATCCCACGCTGTCTTTCCACATTTGACTCTTTCTTCTCTAACTTGCAACTGTTATGAGTGGGGAACTAAAGCGTGGCCACTCTCTTCCAAAGTGAAAAGGGCTCAGAAAATGTGTCAATCACATATTGAAAAATATATTTTTGCAAAACATAATTGAACCAATGTGTCTGTTAAATGGAACACTTTAGAACAGATCACCAATACATTTTTTCTAAAAAGAAAGAAATTACTCATTAACTTCTTTTTTCTTTTTAAAGCGTGACATACTAGGACAATCTCTTAGCTGGAGAAGGGAGGATGCAGCCTTCTTCCAACAACCGAAAGATGTTACACACAAGCGTAACATCTGTTTATTGTTTTTCTAGAACATCAGACGTGGAAACATGAACTCAGTTCCAAGAGAGAAATTAAGTAAAGCAGAGGAATTCAGCTTCCCCTTAGCTATTTGTCTTTGCCAGGCATAAGCATTGTGTCTGTCATCGGCATCTCCATAACTGTCTGGTTTGGCTCTGCAACCCAACAAGACAGACACAGACTTCAACGGATAATTAGAACAGAAAAAACAATGGCTACCAAATTACCTTCCATGGAGGACCTGTGCACTGCACAAGTCAAAAAGAGGGCCATGAAAATATCTATAGACCCCCTCATATCCTGGACATAAATTGTTTCAACCTCTACCCTCAAAACGATGCTTTGGAGCACTGCACACCAGAACAACTAGACACAAGGACAGTTTTTTCCTGAACACCATCACTCTGCTAAACAGATAATTTCCTCACCACTGTCAAGCGATTTACTAAGACTGTGTTACTATTATTCTTTTCAGCCTTACTAGTACCTATTTTCCCCACTTACTACTATACCCATGTTGCTTGTATCTTTCAATTTACATTGTTTTATTGTTTCCTAGTATGATCCGATTGCTTATTAGCATCCTATGACTATCACTAAGTGTTGTATCTTATGATTCTTGAGGAATGTATTCTATTTTATTTTTCTTATGTTCACTCAGAGCATCTGCACCAAAGGCAATTTCTTTGTGTGTCCTATCATGCTTGGCCAATAAAGAATTCTAATCTAATGTCTAAGAACCAAGAACAAGAATTGTTCAAAGCTCTGAAAGTTTTCTACAAGCTGCCTTGTGGAGATTCGTACCCTCACCACCGTCCAGACCTTCCGCACAGCCCTCAAGATCTGGCTATCCCATCAGGCCTGGGGATAAGACCCTAATCTCGCCCCACCCGAATGCTGAATGAATGTTGTGTTTTATTGTTTTATTTTATTATATTTCACATTTTCTTTTTGTGTTTTGTCTTGCACTCCCTTCCTACAAATTGTAAGCCGCCCTGAGTCCCCTCAGGGAAAAGGGCGGCCTATAAATGTCAAATAAATGAAATGAAATGAAAATGAAATACCTATTAGCTTGATCTAATAATGGGCAACCCAAATTGATGCTAGATAAGACTCAATGAAATTCACGGGGGGGGGGGGATTTGGGACTCTTCTGGGGACCTAAAGACTCCACACTTACAAGGCATTTAACTCCATCCTTGGGCTTAGCTTGATCATCTGTTATGTCTGAATGCAAAGACCAAGTGGCCATCAGTCAGAGAAGCTTTAACTGGGATTCCTGCAGGGAGGAGGGGTTGGGCTAGATGGTCTCAGGGACTCCTTCAATGTTTTAAATGAAAAATCTTGTGATTCTAATTCCAAATCCCTACCTACAGCAATTTATTTGAAAATGTATACATGGTTTTAAAATTGGCTGTTAATACCAAAAGGCATCTATTATGGTGCCCTTTCTTTGGAACATCATCCCCGAGTGATTGAATTGGCTACAATCCTTGTCCTTTTGTACCTCAAAAAGATTCAGAAAGTTCCTCACCATCTTTCTACCTATGTTTGATGGATCCTTGTTGGTGCAACTTACCTGCCATGGCTGCAGCCTCTCTTTGGCCCCCTTGCTTCTCCTCCTTGGTCTGGAGGAATAGGCAGCGTTCAAGGCCTGGGCCAGAGTCTGAATGACACCGATAATTCTGTCCCAGTCTCTCTTCAAGATACTGTACAAAGGGTGGGAATCTGGAATCCGGATCCTGTTCCTTTTCTCCTGGGTCTCCAGTGGGGCTTTCTGGGTGCATCTTCTGCGGCCTTTGACAGAAAAGACATGCTTTGAAAGAGAACAGTGGAAATATGGATCTTGAAATGGGTGTTTGAAAAGGAAACTGGGCTCAAAGGTATCATCCTGAGGCCTTTTTTTCCTCTGAAAATCAAACATCCAAATACTATGGAGATATTTGTAAAGTCTGTGCCTTCTCTTTTTCATACTGCCCAAGGCTGAGAGGATCCAGACCTTCCCTTCAATGGGTCCTGGCAAACGCATAAGTGTTAAATGGAAAGGAAGGATTCTGTCCCAAATGGAAACATATTCTATAAAGTGAAGAAAAACATTGACTTGCCTCCACCTAGAGAGGGAATCCCCAAGGGCTGCTCTATGACCAGTTGTTGAGAACAATTGTGATATAACAACGCAAATTCCATTCCTGACAAGCAGAGGAGGGAAAGTCCTCATGAAATTCTCTCCCTTCTCTGTGTCTGAAGCAAAGAGGCCAATGAGGGTCCATCTGAAGTGGAGGAGCAGCTGGACAATTGCTGGGTACTGGAACCCTTCTTTGGGGAGCAACGGGTGGAAAAAAGGGAATTGACTTTTATCTTGCAGAGCCTCTGAAGGAATTCCATCACTGATCTGAAAAAGCAGTGAAGATGTGTTATTTCTTTCATTTCTGATCCTCTGCAAATAAAAGTCTGTTCATTATAAGAAGCTTGATTAAATCTTCAATATTTAACCATTGTGTCCAGCTGCTGAAATCTTACTCATCCTCCTTAGGTATTTCAGCATTTCTGCATGTCAACACTTGGCAATCTGGAAGGTCTGTTTGTAGCAGCTCATCCATTTCAATGTTCCAAACTTTCTGAGGATGGCTACAACTTTCTCCGCTTTGATATCCTGCATATATCCTTTGTGTAGAAATCTTTCCAGCCTTTTCTCTCCGTATGCAAGAGTCAGGGAGACCATACTTCTAATATAATTTGTCAGATGTGTGGTCAAAGTGGTCTTTAATTGAAATTTTGTTTATTCTAAATGACCAGATTTTTTTAGTTTCTCACAATTTCCATAGTTTTTGTATCACTAATAAGGCCTAACTTTAGAGAGAGAGAAATATAAAGTCCCAATTCAGCTCTAGGGGCAGAAGCTGATGTCCTTTTATCCATCTCCAGGATACTACTAAGATGCTACGATTGGGTTTGTTCTAGATTAGAAAAGAAAATTATAGAATATAATTTTTTATTGGACAAGTGTGATTGGACACACACAAGGAATTTGTCTCTGGTGAATGAATGAACAGAATAAACAAAGACTAGGGGGAAAAAAGTCAAAGATAAAAAAAGTTTCTTTCAAAATACAAATAACAAGAAAAAAGTCAAGGAAACAGTTGATCCATTAAAGAGGGAAGATGGAAAGTGTAGAGAAAGCAGAGTATAATCCAACCAGCAAAAACGTAACTGTACAAGACCAGCTAAAAATCAAAATTAAAATAAGCAAGAAAAGAGAACATCAGTTTGACCTTGATGAAGAGAAATCACTGCGACCTGATGGATTACATCCCAGAGTTCTGAAGGAGTTAGGGTTATCTCAAGGGTTATCTCGGAACCATTGTATCCTATTTTTAAAAAATCTTTCAGCACCAGGGAACTTCCAGAGGATTGGAAAAGGGCTGATGTGAGTCCCATCTTCCAAGAAAAGGTGCGGGGGGGGGACGGGGGGACAGACCCAAGAAACTACAGATCAATCAGCCTAACATCAATACCTGGGAAGATACTGGAGAAAAATGATCAAAAACAGATCTGTGAACATCTAGACAAATAATTATAACTAGTAGCCAGCATGTGTTTGTTTAAAAACAGATCATGCCAAACCAATCTTATTTCATTCTTTGACAAAGTGACTAAATTACACATAGTATATTTAGACTTCAGCAAGGCATTTGACAAAGTAGACCATAACTTACTTCCTGGTAAGCTAGAAAAATGTGGGATCCATAGCATCACCATCAGATGGATTTGTAACTGACTGACAAACCGTATTCGGCAAGTAGTCCTTAATGGTACTACATCTACATGGAAGGAAATAAATAGTGTGGTACCACAAGGTTCTGTCTTAGGCCCAGTACTCTTCAATGTCTTTATAAATGACTTACCCGTATTTTTCTGAGTATAAGACGCACCGGAGTATAAGACATAGCAAGATTTTGAAGAGGCAAATTTTTTAAAAAAGTTTTTGCCCTCTGCAACCCCCCCCAAAAACGTCCCATTTTTGCAAAAAATGAGCCCGTTTTTTGTAAATAAAAAAGGTATGCATAGCCTTTAGGAGGCTCCCAGAGTGCTCCTGGGGGCTGGGGAGGCAAAAAGAAGGAAAAAACGGCCCATTTTTCACTTATTTGTGCCCTCCCCAGCCCCCAGGAGCACTCTGGAAGCCTCCTAAAGGCTATGCACAACCATTTTTGCAAAGGGGGGGGTCTCAGGAGGCCAAAAATGCTGTATTCAGTGTATAAGACACACAGAATTTCACCCTCTTTTTTGAGGGAAAAAGGTGTGTCTTATACTCCGAAAAATATGGTAGATGAGGGAATAGAAGGGGAACTCATCAAATTTGTAGATGACACTAAGCTGGCAGGAGTAGCCAACACCCCATAAGACAAGCTCGGGATCCAAAAAGAATTTAACAGACTTGAACAATCCAACAACATGAAATTCAATGCGGAGAAAAGAAAGTTTTTACCCATGGGCAGGAAAAACCAAAGGTACAAGTTCAGGTTAGGTTCAAAAATGGTAAATGTGAGAGTGAGTCTTGGTGGATGATCACTTAAACATGAGTCAGGAGTGTGTAGCAGCAGCCAAAAAAGCTAATGCAAACCTTGGTTGTATAAAGAGAGGCACAGGATCAAAATCACATGAGCTGATAAAGACTGCTTTATTAAGCCTTAGTAAAGCCACACCTGGAATGCTGCATCACCATATCACAAAAAAGATGTTGAGACTTTGGAAAAAGTGCAGAGAAGAGCAACTTCATAAAACATATGAAGAACGGTTGCAAGTACTCGCCATGGCTAGTCTAGTGAAGAGAAGGACCAGGGGAGACATGATAGCATTGTTTCAATATTTGAGAAGCTATCATAGTGAGGAGGGGGGTCAAACTATTTCCCAAAGCACTTGAAGGCCAGACAAGGAAGAATGGATGGAAACTGATCAAGGGGGAATTCAACTTGGAAAGAAGGAGAAATTTCCTGACAGGGAGAACAATCAACCCATGGAACAGAAGTTGCCTTCAGAAGTTGTGGGAGCTTCATCCCTGGAAGCTTTCAAGAAGAGACTGGACTGCCCTCTGTCAGAAATGGTGTAGGGGCTCCTGCTTGGGCAGGGGGGTTGGACTAGATGACCTACAAGGTCCCTCCCAACTCTGTTATTCGGTTAATTGAGAAGCTGCCACAAGAAGGAGGGGGTCCATTTATTTTCCAAAGCACCAGAGAGCAGGACAAGAAATAATGGGTGGAAACTAATGAAGAAGAGAAGCAACCTGGAACTAAGGAGAAACTTCCTAACAGTGAGGACAATTAACCAGTGGAAGAGCTTGCCTTCAGAAGTTGCTTGAGCAAGGGGCTGGACTAGAAGACCTCCAAAGTCCTTTCCAGCTCTATTCTGATTGATTGATGCATAAGCTCTCGGTGTACATACAAGCAACACGTGATAATCATAATCATAAAATACAGTCATCATAAACCATAGATACAACACTCAGTGATAGCCGTAGGATGCTAAAGCAACCAACATGAATCATGAGATGCGACAACATTACAGTCATAAGAATCTAAGGAAACAGGTGAAACAGGACAGATGAGAAGGATAATAAGTAGCACAGCTCTTCCAGGTGGTTTGACATCTCAGGGCATAAGACAGTGTTGTGGGAATTAGTTGTTTAGCAGAGTGATGGCATGGAGGGGGGAATTGCCTTTGTGTCTGGTTTTTTGGCATGCAGTGCCTTGTAGCGTTGCCTTGAGAGGTGAAATTGAACCAGTTTATCTCCAGGATGCGAGGGGTCTGTAGATATTTTCTCATGCAGCACGCAGGTCCTCAATGGAAGGCAGGCTGGTTGCAATGACTTCTTCTGCAGTCCAAATTTTCTGTCTGTCTCTGTCTTGCTTGATTGCAGTGCCAAACCAGACAGTTACAGAGGTGCAAATGACAGGTTTACTTCCACTAGTGATTTTATTTGAACCGCCAAATTTCAGTTTGATATTAGCCCTTGCGGAGAACCTTGGCAATAGATAGGACTTTAACAGAGAGACTAAGGAAGCTGGATAGCTACAGTTGTTGTTGTTTTATTTTAAGGAGCAAATTAACCTAAGTGAACTTCATTGATAAAGAGGGAAGTAGCATCCGGTTCCAGAGAAAATTACCTCTAGGTAAGAAAGTGTTAATTCTCTCTATTGGCTAAAAAGGGAATATCCTTCTATAGCCATGATGCCATTTTCCAAAGATTATAACTTTTGACTTTGATTTATTAATAATCAGAGAATTATCGTGACGGTAGGAACCAATTCCTTTCAGCAAAGTATTCAATCCACCTTCAGACTATACGAATGATAAAATATAGTCAGCATAAAAATATGATTTAGCTCCATAGGCATCCTAACTTCAGGATCCTTCATTAGTCCTGGGAAGTCTAAAGGGCTGAATCTTGACTGAATAACAGTGGTTCATATGTATGCGCTCTTTTCTTCCCACTTCGCAAGTGTGCAGCAGAAGCCCCCAAAGCAATGTGGATGGTGCCATGATGCCTATCTCTCCTTTGGTCTCTCCTTGCCCTACTGTCCATCCCAATCCTCAGCCATGACATTTACAATGGCCCTGGTGAAAAATAGCTCAAGTTCCATAGAGAAGATACAGTTGGATCTATCGCTCACCCATCACCATCCCCAGTCGGCCAGGTAAAGAAACACATACACACGAACCTGTGGGACTTTGTAGGTGCCTACTAATCTTGACATCTGGATGGAGATGTCCCTGTCGGCTCCATCAAGAAGAGCCAGGAGGTTCTCCCTCCTTCCACAGCCGTAGTTGGGGACATTGGCTTCTCCTGCGGAGAGAATGTCCAGCAAGGCATCTGAAGTGCCAAGTGTGCTCAAATAGTTGTCATGGAGGTTGTAGCCCAGTGTGAGATTGTGCAGGAGATATGGATTTTTGTTGATCAGTTCAAAGGCAAAAATATAGAGTAGCATTAAAAAAGGATGGAGAGAGAGTTTACTGTAAATAAAGGTTCCTGTTATTATCAGCATCATGAACAAAAAATACTTTTTTCCCCAATTTAATCCCATTTCTTTTCACACCCTGACCGAGTTTTAAGCCAATGCTGATCCAAAAACAGAGGCAGATTACAGCCACCCATCACTGTGTAACTTTAATGAATGTTGAGGAGAAGGGATGGAGCTAGTCCTCCACCAGGCTTAAGAATCACAAATAGACCATTATTTGTAGGAGGACTTATTTTTATCTGCCCACTAAACAGGATTCAAAACAATTCAAAGTAGAACCATCATAAAGGGAAGAGGATGTTTGATCAGCGACAAAAATATAGCAATTCTGAAAAAAGTCATCTGTTGCAATAAGGATCAGGAATTCTATATCAATGAGTGATTATAAAAATATGGAACTGGACCGAGAAGGGGAAGTACTTTAAACAAAAGTTAGCATTCAAGTGATGGACCCAAGTTTGGATGGGGAAAGGAAAATAATTTGGAGTTGTTATGTTTTTTTATTCTGTCCCATCTTTGGATTTCAGTTACTTCTACAAAATAAGATAAAAGGGAGGACCGTAAAAATCCAAAAGATTCAGGAAATGAAACAGGCACTGTAAGTGGAATAAGAAGAAAAGAAGGAGAATGTTAGAACTGCCAATGGAAGGGATGCAACTTTACCACCCTGAATGACTTACAAGTCAAAGGGAAGAGAAGGAGCCATGTTGAAGGGCAATCTTGTACGCAATATTTTTGTTAAACTCATGATTATACTAATGAGATGGTCTCCTGGCCTGTAATGGCTCCATGGTTGTTTCCCATCTCTGGCTTCCAATGGCTCCAAACTCAGCGGGCATTTCATTTGAAGCTTCCCAGAGACCGGCTGGGATATCAGCAGCAACAGAAGCAGAAGCAGGAGGTCCATAATTCTTGGAGCTGAATCAATCCCCTGACCGCTTCTAACCATGAACAAGAGTTGGAAGGATTCAGAGCACTCTCACAAGATGGAAATGACCATGGCTTTCCTGATCCAGACCAAGACAAACTGAGCTTCACCTGGAAAGGAGAAAAAGGTACATTTAAGAGCACAGACCCTGCCGCTCCCAAAACTTGTGTCACACACAGTGTGAACAACGGAGGCGTTTATCCTTTTCTGATGCAAGATCTCTTCCATGTGGCTTCGGTCTGATGTTTACATCAAAGGCAGTCGAAGTAGCATAGCAAAGTCTCGGATGGTCATAATTATAACGAGAAGCAATTCGTCCCTTGGGGATCCTGAACTTCTCCTGGGCTCCGTGTGCAGAGGAGAGGCTGGAGAAAAGCATCTTAGCAAAAAGTCACAGATACACCCCTGGGGGTTGTGTTCAGTTGTGGTTGTTGGTCTTTCCTGTCAAGGACACATCCAGAAAGTGAGGCTGGAGGAAGATAGTTCAACACCAGGGAACTGAATTCTGTTGTCCTTCAACATGGCCTCTTCTTTCCAAGTCTGCTGGGGAAGGTTCACCCAGAGTTATGGAATGAACTCTAGGTTCCAACTAGGTTCTAACTAGGTTAACTCTAGTTGCTGCCTGTCTTCTTCAGTACTTCTCAACGTGCCTCATGTTAAGAGTAGCGCCAGCCTGTGATTTTCTTTTCTGTTAGATCTCTATATATCATTCCTAAATAGGAGCTAATTTTATAATTGTGCTTGAGTTCCCCTTTGTTTTAGAACACTTTGAAATGAGAGCTCGCTGGGGTGCAGGAAAGTGACCGCCTGTGCATCGCACTGTTGAGTAAATAAGAACACAGAGAAGTTAAAGAGTAGACAGAAGTTTTCTTTATTTCTTCCTTGAAACTCTCTCTGTTCCCCTTCTGTGTTTGCCTAAGACACTCTGATCCTTCCTAGTCTGATGTTTCTTAGTTCACGAAATAAAGAGCCTGCTACGAGGCTTGCAGTGAGATTGTGACGGTACCTAGAGTGTGGTGGGTGGTGTGATCTGATTTCTTGCCACACTCACGCAGACAATGATTTGGGGGGGGGGTCTTCTTTGTCGATCCCGAAGGTGTCCTGGGCGTAGCCAGATTTGATTTTAGCCTTTGTATTCTTTTTCTATTAGCTTTGAGGTTTCTGAGTAAATGGATTTAATAATACTCCAGGCTCCCCACTTTCTAACTGTGGAAAGTGGGGTTGTAAAGATGAAGGGGGAATGTTATGCTTAGGTGGATTTCCTTTCCCTGGGAAGAGAGAAGGTGCCTGCAGCTGGCAAAGGTGGAGTTTGGAGCCACTGGGCAATTGGACGGAGAGTTGATTGGAGATTGTGATTCAGGGGGGAAGTTTCATATTATTGCTTTTATTGGGTGTAATTCCAGATCCTGGCCAGAGTCAGAATTATACCAAGTCCTTGTCAATTTAATGTGTTCCTAATAGACTTTGAAAGGAAGATGGATGTCTTGGACTTTGTTTTTTGGGACATATTACTTGGGGGCCGTGACCCGACAAATGCACGCACGACAAAAGCGCACTGACAAAACCATGGCGAGAACACCGCGATGTCATAAAGACGCCCACAACAAGACGCCGACAAAACCGCGCCCACAAAAGCACGATTTAAGTTAAGGTAAGGGTTAGAGTTAGGGTTAGGGTTAGGTTTAGGGTTAGGTTTAGGTTTAGGGTTAGGGTTATTAGGTTGTTATTAGTTGTTTGTTGAAGGCACGCTTTTGTCGGTGCGCTGTTGTTGACACGCTTCTGTGTGCATTCGTCGGCGCGATTTCGACCTCGCAGTTCTCTCGCCGCG
This sequence comes from Thamnophis elegans, assembly GCF_009769535.1. Lineage (NCBI taxonomy): Eukaryota > Metazoa > Chordata > Lepidosauria > Squamata > Natricidae > Thamnophis > Thamnophis elegans. The sequence continues at coordinate 14,474,453 of NC_045557.1, read as the reverse complement.
GTTTCATCGGCACGCTTTTGTCGAATGCGCATTTGTCAGTGAACCCTTGGGGGCTGGACATTATTCCGGCTTTACTAAAAGAAAAGTTTCACTCCGATTCCTCATCCTGGATCACTATCCAGGGTCCTGAGCTTACCTGGCCTATTTTAGCGGGGCAGCAGAAGAGACTCAGAGAGGATGGAGAAGACACAGAAGCCCAAGGAAGGTGCCTGAGGATGTAAACTTTGTGGAGGAGCTTGCAAGAGGCTGCCGACTACCCCCCCCCCAGGGACCCTGCAAGTAACGGTGGTGGTAGAGGACATCACACGCCAGGTGGACGTCTGTCCCAAGACCCAAGCCGACTGGGAAGCCACAGGGGCAGTGGTGGGTTTCAAAAATTGTTTGAACCTACTCTGTGGGTGTGGCCTCCTTTGTGGGAGTGGCTTGCCGCCCACGTGACTGGATGGGAGTGGCTTGCTGCCCATGTGACCAGATATGAAGATGCCGGTGGTCAGAACCACCTTAAATTACCTCACACACAGCACTGGCATGCATAAGAATATGATGTAAACTTGTTTTTTTAAAGGCATCTTTGGTTTGCGTTAAAACAACTTCAACACACGCAATCTTCTGATTGCACCACAAACGCAGTAGTCATCCTTACCTTTCACAGAGGCACTGAGTTTTATAAATAGGAGCATGATAGTGTAGAATAATCATCTCCAAGGACCAGTGGTGGGTTTCAAAAAGATTTGGAACCTCTTCTGTAGGTGTGGCCTGCTTTCCGGGTCCACTGGTAGAACCTCTTCTAACCGTTTTGGTAGATTTGACGAACCGGTTCTACCGAATAGAACTGCGAACTGGTAGGAACCCACCTCTGCACAGGGGGAACCCAGCTGATGGAGAAGGACCTGCTGGGACAAGCTCCCCCTCAATCCACCATCTCCCCTTCCTCTTCTATCCTGGATCCTCTCACCCATTCCTTTCTTAGAACTGACTGGAGTCACTGAATGTCCTTTGAGATTTCCTATTTTGTTGGGTGGGAGGCAGACAGGGCAGCTGGGAAAGAGAGAGTCTGTCCGGTCCAGAATTGGAGGAAAGATCAGATTCCAAAGTCTTTTTGGCCCAGAGGCAGAAAAATCTCTTTCACTGAAAGTCTCCAACTGATTGGGGGAAGGAATGAAGATTGAACGGCTAAGGGTAGGAGGGCTATTCTTTGTGTGGGGAGGTCTGTGGCCTATGCAGATTTCTCCGTTCACTAAAGTAGACCCCAACACCCTCTGTGGCCCTTTGGAACTTTGTCCCCCCAGAACTCAGATGGGCCCCTGGAGTAACAATTGCGCAAAACCCAGAGCTTCTTCTCAGCTAGCCTGCTTATTTTTCCCTTTCTGAAGTTTGGGGGTAGGAGAAGAGAGAACCCCCGAGATCCTGAACAGAAGCATCCATCAGCTCCTCTCTGTAGTTTCCCAGGCATTTGGGAGGGGGCCACCACCAGGGTCCCCAGGCAGCCCGGCTGGGCTCCCCCAGTTGAGGTGCCCTGGAAACAGGCAGGAGGTCCTGAGTCCAGACTGGTATGGAAGCCCTGGATTTGCCTTTGACCTCCTAGGAGCCTCTGGATGGAGCTAGGCGCTGGGTCCTCTGGAAAGTGGCCACCCTTTGGGTCTCTTGGTTGTCGTCCTTAAGCAGATCCTGGCAGTTTAGGGGAGATTGGGGGTTATCTTGCTTGAGATGGATGCTTTGTAGGCTGTGTGTTTTTGTTTAATCCTCTTGAATGGATAATAAAGCTTCAAATCTCTTTATTTCCTGGTCTGGTTATTGTGTGGGAATCCCTGAGGACACACAGCCTGGACTCCTGGTCCCTGCCCTGACCCTTGGCCATCCAACCCAGCCTCCTGTCCATCCCTTGGCCATCCAGCCCGGGAAGGGCCAGGACCAGGCTGGCCATTGTGCCTGGGGGTCCCGGAGGAGGAGGGAGTCTTGCGAGGCTTCCCCTGAATGAGACCCCTGGTTGTCTTCACCTGCTGACCCTCATCCCATATTGCCTTTAATTGATCTTTCAGGGGTGCTTTTAATACGGTTGTCTGTTTGTGCAAATATTTCTATTTTTAATGAGTTTTCTTGGTTTTAATTGTTGTGAGAGGGAACTCTTTATAAAACCTATGAAATAAATGTGGTTTACCGGAAGTACACAAAACACACAAATTCCATCTCACACACAGAGCAGGATCTTATTTGGGAAGGGTCCTGATTGGCCCAGAAAGTGAAGAGTTCTCTCCAAATTCTTCACTGCTCAGAAGGAGAGGAGATCCAGCATCTGACAGGGCAGGAGGTCCTCCATCTACGACCATGGGTGAGCAATCGCTCCAAGTTATGACAGCACTGAACAAAGGCTGCTTGCAAGTGGCCCTTGGAGTTCTGGCCCCATTCACCCTCCCCCATTCAGCCACATAATGGCTCTCTGGATGCCTAAGCATCAGTTCCCAGTTACGACCAGTTGCAGTCCAGTCCCACGATCTCCATTTGCAGCCCTCTCCTTTGGCTTCTCCAGAGACTCCAGGGGCAAACTGGCATGGAAAGTATAAGACCAGTGGGGGGGGGTTTCCTTGACTGCCCCCCCTTCCCTAGCCCCCTCTCCCCTCCTTGTCCCTCCCCATGTCCTTTCCTCTCCTCCCCCACTTTGCTACCTGCAGGCCTGAGACTTCCTGCTGGCTTCCCCAGTGATCTTGGACAAGTTGCCTCATCTAATGACTGTGGGATTCAGTTAATGACAGCCACCGTGGCTGCAGGGATTGCCATCACTAAGGGATGTGGTTGAGCTTTATGTCCACATCACCTAGCTATGGGAATTCTGCTTCAAATTGCTGCCGTAAGTCAAGGACTTTAAAGACCATCCAAGGCATTAATGGACAAATTTGGAAGGTTTCGACATTGTGTCCAATTTCCAGGCTGCCCTTCAGAAGCAGAGCTGGCAACAAGGAACTGAAAGGCAGGAAGTCCTTGCCTTATGACCACAGCCGAGCCCCAAATTTCCATTACTAAGCCAGACAGTTGTTCAGTGAGTTTAGCCCAATTTTATGATCTTTCTTGCCAGAGTCGTTAAGTGAATCATGAAAGCTCTTAGGCTAGTAAAAGGGTGGTTAAGTGAAGCAGGCTTCCCCCTTAGTTTTGCTTGTCAGAAAGTCACTGAAGGGGATTGAGTAACTGCGACCTCTGTGTTCAAAGCATCAGGCCTGTTTCCAATCCAGAAGCCCACTTTGTTCTTCTGATGAGAAAGGAAGGCTGGTCAGATGGGGGAATGGAAGGGACTTGGGTTGATTGGGGGCTGTTGGCAGATGGCCACTCAGGGATTGGGGCACCCCACACCACTGCACCACTGCAAATGGGCTCCAGTTTCCAACGGGGACACAATCTTTAGCAGTGCCCAGACTTTGCTGCAAGGGCAGAAGAAGAGAAAGGGAAGAAGGAGAGTAGAATAAAAAAAGGTGGAAAACAAGGGCAGGAGCTGCTGTGAGGACAACAGGGAGTCCCCGACTTACAACAATTTGTTTTGTCACTGAAGTTACAACGGCACTGAGAACGGTGGCAAAGGACCAGGTTTCACATTTACGACCGTTGGTCACCTGATCCACATTCAGGCACTTGGGAACTGGTGTGTATTCATGACACCCGCAGTACCTGGAGGTCATTGGGAATACCATGACCTGCTTAACGACCACATGATTTACTTAACAACTGCACTCATTTGCTTAGTAAAAAAGGCAAAAAAAGGCTGCAAAATGGGACAGAACTTCGTTAACAACCGCCTTGCTTAGCAGTAGAAATTGTGGGCATATGTTTATTGTCTGATAGTCCATTGCAATTTATCTTTTATCTTCAGAGACATTCAGGATCTCGTAACCAGAAGTTCCCCTTCCTTTTATTTGCTTCCAAGAAGCCTGAAGCAAAGTCCCTGGTATGGCTTATTTCTGGGGCTTCTGGGGCTGGAAGCAGCTTGAGATGACTGAGGGGAACCCACCAGGTCAGGCCTTCAAGGGTTGAAGTGCTGGTCTTCCCACCTTGGAGAGAGAGACCATCTTTCTTCCCTCTGATGGAGTTTGAGACACACCCAATCTCCTGCTTGCAACTATTCACCTGGTGCAGCCACAAGGAGCCCAATCTCATCAGGATGCAGTCTGACTCTCCTATGGGGTTTCTCCACTCACATCTTCTGGACTCTGGTCTCAACTAGCCATTTATTGGGGAAAGAACTAGCTTTAATAAAGGGATGGAGGCAGGATGGTGGATCTTATGGAAAAGCCTCTTTAACAGTGCAGGAACAACTATGGGAAAAGTGCTCTAACTAGGTCTCATTTGGTGAGAACACCTAAGCAAGAGGACCTGGAGGCCCCCATCTTCTCTGGCTTGGTGGGATGGCCAATGATTCTCACAACGATCAAACAACATAGTTGGAGCTTGGCTCCCATAGAATCCATCTTACCACTTTTCTATTCATTCACACATACACTTTTAGTGCTGTCCATAGTAATCATTGCTGAAATTGTTTTTAAAAGGTGTCAAATTCATTGGCAGTTGGTGTAAAACAAATTCCTCTGAATGACTTTCACAGAGTTCTCTTTAGCAAGATTTATTGAGATGAAAAGGAAGGCAAACATAAGAATTCCAATCATTCAACCATTTCTCATTTGGAAACATGTAGACATGTTCTTTGACTTCTGAATACTAGCTGAGTGGAATTAATTCAGATACTCTTTCAAATAAAAGGACATTATGCCATTCTTATAATATCATGGTGTTTTTTCTCATTCTTTTACATTTGTTCTGGCTGTAAGATGCTCCTTTGTGTTCAGGTCTGGCCTCAGAAGGATAATGTAGCACTTGGGGATGAAGATGCAGACCAGCAGACCAGCACTGGAGGCCAGGATGGAGAAGACCTGCACAGCCACCATGTATTTCCCTTTGGTGCTCAGGTAGGTAGGCACAAAAGTCACCCAGACACTGCAGAAAACCAGCATGCTGAAGGTGATCAGCTTGGCTTCATTGAAGGCCCCAGGCAGATTCCTGGCCAGGAAAGCCACTGTGAAGCAGATGGCAGCCAGGAAGCCCATGTAGCCGAGGGTGACGTAGAACATGACAACAGCCCCTTCGTTGCATTGCAGGATGATCTCCCCAGGCTGGGAATGGAGGTCAGAGTCAGGGAATGGGGGAGAAACTCCCAGCCAGATGGAGCAGATGATAATTTGGAGAGCAGATGAAGACAGGATAATGGAGTTGGCCAAGCTCTTCCCCAACCATCTCTTCACTTGGTTTCCTGGTTTTGTGGCCAGGAAGGCCAGCACCACCATGATGGTTTTGGCCAAGAGAGAAGAAATGGCAACTGAGAAGATGATGCTGAAAACTGTTTGTCGGAGAAGGCAGGTGACTTTTCTTGGCTGACCAATGAAGAGAAGAGAAGACAGGAAGCAAAGCAGGAGGGAGACCAGGAGGATGTAGGAGAGATCCCTGTTGTTGGCTTTAACAATGGGAGTTTCTCGGTATTTAATGAAGATGATTAAGACAAGGCCTGACTTTAGGAACAAGAGCAGGGGAAAAGAGACCAGGATGATGCCCAGATGTTCTTCAAAAGACAGGTAGGTTATAACTTTGGGGATACATTGGACTCGTTTGTCATTTGGATATTTATCATCTGGACACTTGGTACATTTTTCTGTATCTGAGGAAAAAATCATATTTTCTTACTATTCTCTCCTTTTATCTTTCAAGAAATACCTTCTTTAGACAACAAGTGATGCCAGGAGCATTGCCCAGGACCTCCACTGAGGCAAGGTAAGAAGTATAATATTTTTTAAAAAAATCAATTTTTGTTTAATCATCTACAAAAGTGAAAGAAGAATTGGGACCCAAATAATTTCCTGTGTGATGTTCAGAACCATCATAGGAATCTTTATTATTTGATGTATGCAATGAATCAGTTCCACTTCCTTCCTCCAGTGTCACCCACCTTCTTGATTGGAGAAGGTCCCCTCCGGACAAGGAACGCAATCGTAGCAGCACACTGGCTTTCCTTCTCGAGCCCTCTTGACAAATCCCGGATGACAACTTTCCACACATTTGGACTGAGGCAGGGACTGAGCAGAAAAAACAAGGAATGGCAAATAAAATGTGTTAGGACTCCCCATTCATGGAAAATGGAGGTAGGCATGGACATTACCCAAGTAGTCCCTAGGATTCATTTAGATAAATCTGAAATCTCTAAGTGATTCAGAATAATTTTAGGAGATGCAATTACTGCAGATTCTTCATTTAATTCCTCCATTTTGCTTCTGGCATATCGCATTGCAATAAAGGAAGTTTCTATTTAATAAAATCTGAGTGGATGGAACTGAGAAAAGATTTAAGCAGTAAGTGAAAGCCAGGACTTCCTCATCATGGTTGTGATGAAGAAAGAAACAGTCATGGTTATTTCATGTGAACCCAGAGCCTTGGAGATCCTTCGTAGGAGAAGAAGGCCTATTGCTCTATCCCAGGGGTATGACGTGTGTGTGTGTCCGTGTGTGTGTGTGTGAACGTTTGTGTTTGTGTGTGTGAGAGAGAGAGGGGGGGGGGGGGGAAGGCATGGAAAACTCTGACCAGGTCTGGTCTGTGGAAGAAGATCCAGATCATGAACCCGACTTTTCAGGCAACTTTCCCCAAGCAGGACAAGATGAAGCTTCTTCCCAATGGAACCCAAATGATCTCCATCCAATCATGATTTAATTTTACCTGTCCAAACCTAAATTCAGGTCCTGGTCAACTGATTTGCTTTCTTCTTTGCTATTTGTGTACAAGAAGGAAACACAACACATGCAATTAGCTACACACTCCCCAGCCCTTCTGATGGAGATACTGAATTGTAGATGGTTCAGGAAATGCAATAACATTGAAGCCTCCCAAGCAGTCTAAAAAACCATCAGGTTTCTACTCCCCACATTCAATTCAACTGGAAGTTAGACCACCATGGGGACAAGGCTGAGCTCACTTGAAATGGGACCTCAGGGTTGGGAAACAGAGAAAAGACACTATAATTTCACCCACCTTGTTGAGCAGCTTAAGCAGTGAAAGAAATTTTGGGTTGATCAAAAGTCTCTGTCTGTCAAAAGTCGCCAGTCTCTCTTGCCTGGGATCCTTCCTCGGGAGAAACAAGAAGCCGTGAATGCCCAGATCTGCTGCTATTTCTCCATTTTGGTCCAAGTAGACTTTAAGGTGGGAAAGATTGCAAAACATGTTCTTGTCCAGAAAGGGATGAAACTAGTATTGAAACAACCAAGAATTTGAAATGCAGAAAACTTTGTTTCCTGTCACAGATTTGAATATTTCTTCTACAATTTTCTATCTTTCAAATATGCAAAGTTAGGAGAACATTATCTGCATAAGCAAAGAAAAAATGTTCAGCAAGATTTGTCAATCATAGACTGAGAAGATATATATTGGGAAAATATAATTGACACAATTGATCAATTATAGTGAACTTTCTAGAGCAGGCGACAAATAAAATGAATAATGGAGACAGAGATTTTTCATAAACTCATTGAAAAGAACAGGTTGATTATCAGAAAGCAAGAAAGTTGTCAGACTAATCTTCTCCCTGGTAGACCAGACAGAAAACATCACCAGGTGAACTAATTCAACTTTATTGTAAGGCTATTTTAACAGAAGTTTCTACATTTGAAGCTGCAAATCTCCCAGATTATGGCAATGCTTGTAATATAATCTGATTTCAGTAAAGTACTAATAAAGAATTTTGTGGTGTGACTAGAAACTTAGTTACAGTAAATGAGGGGTTGATAGTATGATTAAGTGGATAAAAACTGTCATAAAAATTGCACTCAAATATATGTTAATGTTTTTAATATTTAACAGATTAACAGAGTTGGAAGGGACCTTGTAGGTCATCTAGTCCAACCCCCCCCCCCCACCCAAGAAGGAAACCCTACACCATTTCTGACAAATGGCGGTCCAATCTCTTCTTCAAAGTTTCAAATGATGAATCTCCCACAACTTCCAAAGGCAACTTCTGTTCTAAGGTGGATTGTTCTCACTGTCAGAAATGTCCTTTTTGTTTGTAAGTTGAACCTCTCCTTGGTCAGTTTCCATCCATTATTCCTTCTCTGGCCGTCAGATGCTTTGGAGAATAGTTTGACCCCTTTTTCTCCATGGCAGCCTTTCAAATATTGGAAGACTGCTCTCATGTCTCCCCTGGTCCTTCTCTTCACTAGACTACCCATTCCCAGTTCCTGCAACCGTTCTTCATATGTTTTAGTCTCCAGTCCCTGGATCATCCTGGTTGCTCTTCTCTGCACTCTTTCTAGAGTCTCAACATTTTTTTTTACAGTGTGGTGACCAAAACTGGATGCAGGACTCTAGGTTTGGTCTTATAACACTGGGTAGATATGAATAATAACTTTTCCATTGTGATCAATTTTTCTATGCTGTCATTAATACAGAAGAGTTGATAAATCTCTGTAAAGATTTAATGCAATGTTCATAACAATTCTGAGACAAAGTTAATTTGATGTGTCTTAAACAGTTTCAAGTTTCTAAAGAATTATTCATTATTTCCTAATAGGAAGGAGTGCATGAGTAAAAAGCAGTGGAAAAATATCTAATTTTTATGACCTGATAAACTATACTACCTCATATAATGAAGCAGTTGAGAGGAAGATAAGGGATACCAAACTTAATAAATGTGTTTAGGAAAACAATATCAAAATACTAGACGATTGCAAACTGAATGTGAGTCAGCAGGAAAGAAGGCAAATGCCTCCATCAGACTCCCAGGAAGACAGCATCCTGGTTTGGAGAGACCCCAACTCAAGTCCCAGGTCTCCTTGGAGGCCCCACACTTGGAGAAGGCCTTGCAGAAAACCTTGGTCAGGCAAGGAAGCCAAGGAAGACATCAAAGGAGCTGCTCTTGGCCTCAAAGAAAGACAGGGAGGAGAAGAAGTCTGGGAGCAGCTTCTCCAACTTACAAAATCTCCAGTGGGAGAAGGGAAGATTCAGTCTAACTGAAAGATGCTCAGACAAAAGCTTGGAATCTTTTCAGGGTTATTCCAGAGAGTCAGTCCTGGTAACATGAACTTGGGGACAAGAGAGGAGATTCTGGACGAATGAGAGGGGGGGAAATCCTGAAAGGAGGAGCCCTTTTAGAGCTGAGCCAGTCAAGCACAGAAGTTCAGTCTCCCCTTCACGGAGGGTCTTAAGGCAGGGGGATTAGACTCAGTTTCATTGAGGGCGTCATCAGCCTCATGGTTGCCCTCAAATGGCCAGTAGCAGGTAAGACTATGAAGACTCACAGCGGCCAAATGTGCATGGCTGGGTGGTCATAGTTGGGTCGCCATGAATAGGTGGGCATGGCTGGGTGTGTGTGTGGTTGTGATTGGGTCAACACCACCCACTGGACATGGTTGTCTTCGGGCAGCTGGGTTGAGATGGAATAAGTTGCACCAGCTAACTCAATGTGGGGACAATTCAGTGCCCCTCAAGCTCCTCACCTCCCCAAACTGCTGGCATGCATGCACACACACACACACACACACACACACACACACTCAAGGCAAAAGTTGGACTCGGAGGAAATGGCTTCCTGCAAACGTTCTCCTCCAGGCTTCCACATGCAGAAGTGCCGTCCTCCGCTTTCAGTTGGGGGGGGGGGGCACAGGAAAGGCTTCGAGGGGAGATCCAGAAGTCTCCAGTGGAGGAAAGAGAAACCAAGGCAAGAGCAAAAGCCTCATCCAACAGAGGAGCCTCACTGTCCCTGACAGGCCACTCAGAGGACCCTCAGATGAAGGCACAGGCTGTCCAGAGCCCCAGGCAGTGGAGGGCAAGTGCCCAGCCCAGCCCACAAGCTCCTGAGGACCGCAGAGCAGCCCAGCCCAGCCCACAAGCTCCTGAAGATCCTGCAGCCCATCCCAACCCAACCTGGCCTCCCTGAGCTCTTCCTTGTGGCTGTTGCTGCAGTGCTTGCTCTCCTTGGCCAGGTTGCTCATGGTGGCTGCCTGGAAGTCCCCACACCAGTCCTGGCCCAATGCTGGCCTCCTGCCCATTCCTGGACTTAGGGGCAAAGCCAGGGGACATGAGCAGCAGAAAATAAAATGTGGAGAGGGGCAGAGGGATGCCCCAGAGGGGTCAGCAGGGCTGCTGGTGGCCAAGTGCCAAGGCAAGATTTTCCTTAGACCTCCCTCCTCCTCATACCAATCTCCCTCCTTCTCTGCCTCACTCCTGCTCATTCCCATTTCTCTCCTTCCTTCTCCCCCTTCTTTCTCTGCCTCCATCCTTCTGATTCCCATTTATCTCCTCCCTCCCTCCCCAGGAGGGAAGAGGGAAGGGCAAGAGGGTGAGGATGAGGCTTTCCCATATGGGGGTGGGGGGGAGAAGCGGGGATGTCTACGTGAAAGGAAAGTGCCTGTGGGCTGCAAGGCCAGTGGGTGAGGCTGGGCCAGTGAAGGAGCCATGGAGGTGGCAGAGGCATTGGTGGAGGCCACTGCACAGCTGCTGGGGCTCTACACTCTGCAGGGACCATGGGAGCATGGCAGCCACCCAATGTCAGAGCACAGTCAGCCTGCGGAGCCTTTACGGTGCTCATCACATGTCAGCTGCATGCACATGGGGGCAGGGTGGGAGGTTGTGGGGTCTGTCCCCTCACTGTCTCTAGGACGGACCCACGGCTCAGATCTAACTATGTTGAGGGCCTTGAGTTTGACATGCCTGTCTTAAGGCAAAGACTGAGCAGCCATCAATCAGAAAAGCTTCAACTGGGATTCCTGCAGAGAGGAGGTGTTGGGCTAGATGGTCTCAGGGTCTCCTTCACATTTATAAGGGTAACATTCCATGATGCTGATCACAAAACCATACATACAGGGATTTATTTAAAAATGCACAACAGCCTTTTAAAATGAGCTATGTTGAATATGAACATTCATCTGTCATGGTGTCTCCTCTTTGGAGCATTTTCCCCTGAGCAATTAGATTGGCCAAATCTGTCCAAATTTTGCAGCATAAAGTAGGTTGAGATGGTTCCCCTACTTCTCCTCTGGAGTCCTTCTCCAAAAGAGCTCAGATTAATGGATCCATATCAGCACCCCCATACCTGCCACGGCTGCAGCCTTGGAGACCCCAAGATCTTTTCTCCCTCCTTCCTTCTCCACCTCGATCTGGAAGAATAAGCGGCATTCAAGGCCTGGGCCAGAATCTTCATGAGAGTGTAACGTTGGTAGTTATTTGTGAGAATTCTCCCGTTCCATTTTTTTTGGGTCTCCAGTGGAGCTTTCTGGATGCATCTTCTGCGGCCTTTGACAGAAAAGACGTTCTTTGAAAGAGAACAGTGAAAATAATGGTCAAATGTATCTTCCACAAAGCAATGGGGTTTAAAGGCTTCATCTTTGGTGATTTCTTTTATAACAATACCAAAGTTCCAAATACTATGGATGTATTTGTGAAGTCTGTGCTTTTTAATTGAGTAAACTAAAAAATTCGTGAGGATCCAGACTTTCCCTTCAATGAGTCCTGGCAAATGCATAAATGTTAAATGGAAAGGAAGGCTTCTGTCTGAGAGGGAAACATCTTCTATGAAGTGAACAAAGACGTTGACTTGTCTCCATTTAGAGAGGGCATCTTTGAGGGGTGCTGTGTGTCCCGCTGTTGAGAATCGTTGTGATATAACCACACAAATTCCATTCCTGACAAGCATAGGAGGGAAAGTCCTCATGAAATTATCTCCCTTCTCTGTGTCTGAAGCAAAGAGGCCAATCAGGGTCCATCTGAAATGGAGGAGCATATGGACAATTGCTGGGTACTGGATCCCTTCTTTGGGGAACATATGGTGGAAAAAGGGGTATTGACTTTTATCACTCAGAGCCTCTGAAACAAAGTTATCTCTGATCTGAAAAAACGATGAGGAATGTTGTGTTATATGGGGATCAGATGAAGTCCAAAATATTAGCTTTAAATTAATCCGACTTCATTCTTATGAACATTAGAATAATTTGTTTAGCCATTGTTTAAAATATTAACAAAATATTAACAAGACTCTGTATAAAAATGGAATATGAAACAAATTAAGTAAAAAATAACAACAAAAATGCAATTCATATTACTGTATCACCCAGAGGTGGGTTCCTACCAGTTCGCACCTATTCAGTAGAACCGGTTCGTCAAATCTACCGAACTGGTTAGAAGAGGTTCCACCAGTGGACCCGGAAAGCAGGCCACACCTACAGAAGAGGCTCCAAAATTTTTTGAAACCCACCACTGGTCCTTGGATATGATTATTCTACACTATCATGCTCCTATTTATAAAACTCAGTGCCTCTGTGAAAGGTAAAGATGACTACTGCATTTGTGGTGCAATCAGAACATTGCGTGTGTTGAAGTTGTTTTAACGCAAACCAAAGATGCCTTTTAAAAAACAAGTTTCCATCATATTCTTATGCATGCCAGTGCTGTGTGTGAGGTAATTTAAGGTGGTTCTGACAAGTGTCGTCGGCATCTTCATATCCGGTCACATGGGCGGTAAGCCACTCCCACAAAGGAGGCCACACCCTCAGAGTAGGTTCAAACAATTTTTGAAACCCACCACTGGTATCACCCCTACAAGTTATCGCACTTGCACCTATGTGTGCAGATCTCAAATGGTGTTTTATTCCAATGAAGGCCAATGCTGTATGCTATTTTTGAAGATTGCAACATCTTTCTCTGCCTCAATAATCCAGATTCTTTATGGAACCATCTTTTTATCTTCTTCTCCAGCTGTACAAGAGACAGGGAGACCGCAACTCCTAATAGAATTTGTCAGTTGTACCATCCAAGATTGGTCTTTAAGTGAAATTTGTCTGTTCTGGTAGATACAATTTTGGGAGTCTGCCAGTTTCCATAGCTTTGATTTTAAACCTATGCTAATATAGCCTGATTTTAGGCAAAGAAGAAGTCATGTAAATTCCCAAATTGGCTCTAAGGGCAGCAGCTGAAGTCCTTTTATCTACTCCCAAGACATTCTTCAGATGCAGTGATAGGTTTGTTCTACTATTGATTCTGTCTGAAGCCCCAAACATCAGCTCAATATAAGAACATGGGGGAACTTTGGCCTTATATACTTTAATAGTTGAGGCCAAAGAAGCTGGAGAGCTGTGAGGTTTTAATTTAAGCACTAGATTCATTCATATCCTTCCTCTAAATGAGCTCCTTTGATGATGAGGGATCCAAGATTCAGTCTCAGGGAAAACTTCCCCAGGTAAGGAAAGATGTTAATTTGCTCTATTGGCTCATCATTGAATAGTCATCTGTGGCTACGATGTCATTTTCAAAAAACCAAAACTTTGGTCTTTGATTTATTAATGATCAGAGAATTATGACAATACAATCAAAGACTCCTTAACAGCCTACACAATCAAACATATGATAGTAATTTCATATTATCAGTATAAGTCAGGGTGTTCCAATATCCATTTACCACATTAGACATGATCCTTCATTAGTGCAGGTGAGTCATTCATATTTAGACTGAATAACAAGGGTTCAAATATGCACCTTTCCCTTCCCCCATGCTAAGCATAGATCCTTCTTCTTTTTTTCTTTTTTTTTGGCATTTTTCGTTTTTTTTTTTTAAAAAAAAATTATTTTTTATTTTTCATTACACAAACAACAATGGGAAAGGGAGGAGATGGGGAAAAAAAGAAAAAAGGGGGGGAGGGGAAACCCATCTTCACGTACAATATGTCGTTTGATCACAGGTGCATCCCTACTAAGTTTATACATCCCATATCTCTCTGTTGTATATTTAATAAGCACCACAATAAGCTAGGGTTTAAAAAAAAATAGAACAAGGAAAAAAAAGGTGGGGGGAGGGGGGGGAGGCCAAAAAGGACAGAAAGAGTCCAAAAAGGGGGGGGGGAGAAAAACAAACAAACAAAAAAAAACCATCATCATATGCAGCATGTCGTTTGATTACGGTTGTTTTAACATCTACATCTTCAAATAATATTTACCATCTCAGATATTTCCTCTAATGTAACTAAAGGCCTCATTTTCCTTCTACAATATATATTCAGTTAACATTAGCATTGTTTTCCCCCAGAAAGTATACTTCTATTCATTGTTAACCTTGCATTTCATACCTTCAAACAGAGATCTTATTCCTTCATTATTCAACAAGGCATCGCTGCCTATATATACCAGTTTTCATTTGTTCCCCTATTAGAATTGCCTTATCAGCAGCGAAATATCATTATAGTAAGTTCTTAACCTTATACATTATATCCCCAGACCTTATATTAGTACTTCCTTATATCATTGTTGAATTATTTCACAGCATAATTATATCATCATTTACTTTTTCCAATTAAGGCATAAGTGTATCATTTTTCATTTCCAAGATTTTGTTTTTTTCCCCTTAGCCATTGATAAAACAAGTCCCATATCTTATAAAATTGTTCATCCTCTTGCTCTCTAATTTCAAATGTCAATTTACTCATTTCGGCACAGTCCATTATTTTTCGAATGATTTCTTCCTCTTTTGGTATTGTTTCATTTTTCCAGTTTTTTGCAAATACAATTCTGGCTGCTGTTAACACATTTACAATCAAATATTTTAAGTCTTTGTTGTAGGTTTCTGGTAAAATTCCCAATAAAAAGACCTCTGGTTTAAAGTCTATTTGTTTGTGTATCATTTTCTCCAACCACATGTGGATTTTAGTCCAGTATCTTTTGGCTTCAGTGCAAGTCCACCACATGTGGTAGTATGAGCCAGGTATCTGGTGACATTTCCAACACTTTTCTGATTTATTCTTGAACATTCTTGCAATTCTGGTTGGGGGTAGGTGCCACCTGTAAAACATCTTATACAAGTTTTCTCTATATGCAGTAGACATTGTCATTTTGTAATTTTGAGACCACAATTTCTGCCAATTCTCTAAATCAATCCCATACTTAAAATTTTTCCCCCAAGCAATCATAGTTTCTTTAACTTGTTCTTCATGCAATTTAAACTCCAATAAATATCCATATAGTTTTTAAATTACTTTTTCATCAGTACCTGTTAGAATTTTGTCTAGCTCAGTCATTTTATTATAGAGACCTTTAGTTTTTCTATCTTCATTCTATCTAGATTGTATCTGTACATATGAATACCAGTTCATTTCCATCCCTTCTTGCTTCAACTCTTGACTAGATTTGAGCTCACCCTCTGCATTCAATAATTCTATATATCTAACTGTTTGTTCCTTTTTATGTATTATCGGATACGAGAATGCTTCAGTTGTTGATGTCCAGACTGGAATTTTTAAATAATGTAATTTTTTAATCTTTTCCCAATTTAACAACAACGCCTCCCTTATATAATGTCTTCTAAAATAACCATGTGGTTTAGTTCCCTTATACCATAAGAAAGCATGCCATCCCAACAGCAAATTGTGACCTTCTACGTTCAATAATCTAGAGTTTTTTAATGATATCCACTCCTTAATCCACATCAGGTTTGCTGCCTGATAGTATAGCTCCCAATCGGGTAAACCAAAACCTCCTCTTGATCTAACATCTTGTAATAATTTAAGCTTTATTCTAGCTTTTTTCCCTTGCCAAATAAATTTCAAGACTATGGGCCTCATAGTATTCCAAAGTATTCAAAATCATTCTCATATTGTCTTTAATTTGTCTTTTAGGTAAAAAGCCATTTTGATCTGAATGGATGAAGCCATTTAAGTATTTTTTAAGTCTCTCAGCTAGTATAGATGCAAATAGCTTGTAGTCTGAGTTTAATAAAGAAATTGGTCTATAATTCTTGATTTGTGTTAAATCAGTCTCTTCCTTGGGTAGTAATGTGATATACGCTTCTGACCATGACTTCGGTATTTGGTTCTCAGTCATCACTTCATTCATGACTTGTAGGAGTGGGAGGGTCAATATTTCTTCAAATGTTCTGTAGAATTCCACGGGTAGGCCATCTGGTCCTGGGGCTTTCCCATTATTTTGTTTTTTAAGTGCCTCTGTTAGTTCCATCATTGTTATTTTTCTTTCTAACATTGTTCTAGTTTCATCCGGTACCTGGGGGAGATTGGCATCTTGTAGATACTTTTTGACTCGTCCCTCCTCCACCTTCTCTTGTTCATAGAGTTTAACGTAGTAGTCATGTATAATATTTTTTTTCCCGGTATTTCCATATTGAATTTCTCCTTGTTTATCTCTTAGTTGAAGTATTTTCTTTGTTTCTCTCTCTTTTTTCATCTTATATGCTAACCACCTGCCTGGTTTGTTCGCATTTTCAAAATAGTTCTGTTTGGCACCTCTAATTTTTTGTGCCAGTTCTTCCTTTTCTAATAGGTCCATTTTGTGTTTAATTATGTCCATTTTTATTTTAACATCTTTTTTTTTGTGGTGCTCTCTGTAGTTCTCTTTCAAGTATTTTATAGTCATTGTCTAAAGCTTTATGCATTTGTCTTTTTTTTGAGTTTCTCTTCCTTGTGTAATCTATTGTCAAACCTCTGATAACAGCCTTCATTGTGTCCCAGAGATTCTGCAACGACGTATCTTCTTTCCTATTTTCTTTAAAAAAAAGGACTAGCTCTTTTTCCATTTTTTGTACAAACTCTTTTTCTTTCAATATAGTGTTATTTAGTGTCCATCTAGATCTTGCCCTTTGGCCTTTCCATTTGATTAAGATTGGGTTGTGGTCCGCCCAGGTACTTGCTTCAATCTCAATTTCTTTTATGTTGGAGCTCAACTCCGCTGAGACCCATATCATATCTATTCTAGAGAATGAAGAATGTCTATTTGAGTAGAAGGTATATTGTTCTTTTTTAGCGTTTCTTTCTCTCCATATATCTTTTAAATTTAGTTCATCTGTCATCCTAAAAAAAGATTTCGGCAGAGGCTTCCTATTTAATTTTTTTGTTTTATGTGTTTTATAGTCCATATTTTGATTCACAATGCCATTAAAGTCTCCCATCATACAAATATCAGCATAGTCTAGTTCCAAAACTTTTTTGTGTAGTTTTTTGTAGAACTCATCTTGTTTTTCATTGGGGGCGTAGATTCCAATTAGGAGTGTCTTTTTGGTATCCATAATTTCCACCATCAAAATTCTTCCCTCTTCCTCTGCGTATACTACTTTTGTTGGGATGTTGCCTTTAATATAGAAGACCACTCCTCTTTTCTTACAATTTGCCAATGATGAAAACATTTTCCCAAGCTTTGGTTGAGTTAGTAAATGTTCATATTTCTTTTGAATATGTACTTCTTGCAGACAGATTATGTCAAGTTGTAATTTCTCTCATTTATGGAATACTTTCTTCCTTTTAGTTACCGAATTAAGTCCATTAATGTTAATTGTAATCATTTTTCTTTCTTCCATGTTTATACTTTATATACAGGGTTTATCGCTCTAGTGAATCTAGGTTCTCGTTTTTCTTTGCGGCTCCCATTCCCTGTCTCCCCTTCTTTCTCACTTCCACCTACTGCTCCTTCTATTTTTTCGGTCGCGGTTACAGGTGGTTCCAGTATTTGTATCACTGCATCGTCTTTCCCGGCTTTCTCCGCCATTTCTCTAAAGTATTCTTCGTAGAAAGCTTCTGCCTTCTCAGTTGTATCTATCCTGTGTCTTTGTCCTTGCCAAGTACATAATAAACCTTCCGGTATGAGCCATCTGTAGTTAACACCTTTTTTTATCAATGCTTTGGTCAGAAATTGATATTCTCTTCTCCTCTCTCTCACCTCTCTTGGAATTTGTTTGAGTACTACAATCTCCTTACCTTTATATTCTAATTTTCTATCTCTCATTTTCTGTAAGATTTGTGATTTAATTGTTTTCTTAGTAAATCTTACATGCACTTCCCTTGGAAGAGCATTTCTCATTACATATCTTGTGTATACTCTAAAAGTCTCATCAATTGTTTCTTTTATTTGGTCCTGGGACATCCCCAGAACATCTATCAAAATATTTGAAATTATCTGAACTAAGTCCTCTCCTTTTTCTTCTTCTATGTTTTGAAATCTTAAAAAAAATTCAGACCTGTCCATCTCCCATCTTAATATTCCACTGCTCTCTTTCTACATCACTTAGTCTGATCTCTAGCTTTTCAGTTTTCTTCTCTCCTTCTTGAATCTTATTTTCAATTTTTTGAATCCTATTTTCGTATTTCAGCATCCAGTTGTGTATACTTTCTACTTTTCCTTCCATATTATCAACTTTTTGCACTATGCTTTGGTTTTGTTGTTCCATTGGCTCCATTTTTTTTAGAAGGGTATCGTTTCCTGCTTGCATTTTCTGCATCATTTGTATAAGTGTTTCAAAGTTGGCTTCCTTCTCTTTTTCCTGATGGGACATCGTCTGTGTTGTCCTCTGGCCTCCCGCAGGTGAGGGGGCAGGGGTTGATGTAAAGCCAGAGGCAGCTGCTTTTCTACTCATAGCCAATTAGTATTAGAGGGTGGAGGGTTATAAGTATGGTGGATTAAGTACGTAAAGTACACAGAGGAGAGGGGGGGGAGATAAGAAAAGGGGGAAAAGAGAAAGGGAAGGAAAAGAGAGAAGGGAGAGAAAAGGAAGGAAAGAAAAGGAAACTTTTTTTTGTTTCAAAGATGAAGTGCAGTAAGAATGCAATAAAATATATATATATATAAATAAGAGAGTATGAAATAGTAAAAAAGAAAAGGAAGACACCCCCCCTCCAAAAAGGGGAGAAGGGGTGCTTCAGTTACAAGTGAGAAAAGAAAGAAGCAGAAAAAATGTAAATAGTCAAGAGGTGATCCAAAGGTTAAAAAGAAAAATCCAAACAGAAAAGAAAAAAAAATGTAAAAGATCAAAAGGTCAATGGTGATGATCAAAAAAGAAAAACTCAATGTCGATGTCTCCACAGCCGGTAATATGAGAATGGTGTTGGGAGATGAAAGGATGCCAACAAGCTAAAACAAATGATTTTTTCCGGACTCTTCCCCCCCCCCCTAAGATAAGAGTCTCTCCAAGGTCACTCTCAGCTTTGCTGTTTTATCTCACAGGTTCCCAGCTGCGTAAACACGTAAATCAAATGCATTACAGGGGGGATTTTAATAACAAAGTTTGAGTCCACAAGATGGCAGTGTTGGCTTGTAGTTTGTAGTTTACAGCTTGTTTTAGTCCGTTTTAGTCCGTTCCGTGGCGTTTGTTAATTACTAATTGTTAAAAAAAACATCAAAAGGGCTAAAAGGCAACGAAGAAAACCAAACAAAAGAAAAACCAGATCTTCAAAGCACTTTAAGTTTAAGATTTAGTGCCCCATTAGATTCAAAGTTAAAGGTATCGTCAACAAAGAGAAGGTACGCAAAAAGCCGATTCAAATTACAGGAAAGTCCAGCCCGGCTTCCAGGAATTAAAAAAAAGGAACAGAAAAATAAACTTCCAAATGGCAAACATTTATCACCGCCGCTTTTCTCACTTATCAGCCTTATTTTAAACTAAGTTTCCAAATTTAGAGTGTTCTCTTTCCAAAAAAAAAGGATTTAAAACTCACATCAAACGACATGCTCATATTCAGCTCTCTCTCTGGGCCTTCGCAGTTGCAGTCAGCATCAAGCCGATCCGGAAGTCACTGGATTAGGAAGGCTTTCTTAGGTTCCCAGAGATTTTGCGAACATCTCTGGGACCACTGGAGTTCCTCCCACGTCACTGTCTCTACGGGACAGCTTAGATTCAAACGAATCGTCCAAAAAAGACTCCGGTATAGATGGTCATTCAGGAAATGCCTGAAAGTCCGTCTTCTCACTGCTAAGCCCCGCCTTCTTCTCAGCATAGATCCTTCTTCTTGTGGCTCCATTGAGTCCAAACCCCCCTCTCAAACAAGTGTTTGGAGAAAGGGCTGGGATCAGGGCCAACAGGCTAAGCTCCATTTTAAGGGCAATCAGTTTCCTCCATAATATTTCTCTATTTGCTGTGTCAAATGCTGCACTAATATATATATAAAGCCAGCAAAAAGTGGTTCATCTCACTGACATGTTTTGTAATTATTTCAGGACAAATGTTTGTCAATATTAGATTATTAATTTATTAAACACATTTATATAACTCTCCCTAAAATGTTCTTGTTCTTCTGCACTGTCTTCTTCTACCCACTCTCCACAATATCTGATAGACTAACTGTAATTGCCAACAGAGGATCTTACAATGAGGGATGTTTTTTGAATAGTGGAATAACTGGTAGAAAGTCTTCTCCTGGGACCTTATTGCTCTTCAGGTCTTTTATAATGAATTTGAACATGAATATAATAGGATAAAAAACAGTTAACATGTTTGCTAATGTGGAGAAAAACACCTAAATTCTGTGGAGAAGATATTGGACCTATTGCTCATCCCCCACCGCTCACTTTACCAGAAGGAGGAAAACACACACAAACCTGTGGGACTTTGTAGGTGCCTCCTAATGTTGATGCCTGGACGGAGATATCCCTGGCAGCTCCATCAAAAAGAGCCAAAAGGTTGTCCTTCCTTCCACAGCCGTAGTTGGGGACATTGGCTTCTCCAGTGGAGAGAATGTCCAGCAGGGCATCTGAAGTGCAGAAAGGGCTCAAATGGTTGTCATGGATGTTGTAGCCCAGTGTGAGGTTGTTCTGTGGATTCTTGTTGATTTCTTGAATGTTGAAAATGTAGTGTAAGGTTTTTGAAAAACCCAAAGAATCTTTACTGTAAAAAAAATCAATTGTTATCATCAAGAGTAACAAAATATACTTTAAAAAAATACAAACCTCTTTCTGATCAATTATAAAATTATTCAAATTGGATGAATTGAGGTAACTACAACTGTTTCTATCACTACTTTAAACAGAAGTCAGAATTCAAGTGATGAATTGAGGATTGAATTGGGAAAGGAAAATAATATGGAATTCTCTCAGGGTTTTTTCAGCCCCATCTTTGGAACTGAGTCTCTTCCACAAGGTAAGACCAAAGAGGGAAGCCATGGAAATTGAAATTAATCAGGAAAACAGATGCATCATGCAAGATAGGAATAAATGAAATAGGAAGGAAAAGAAGGAGAGTGTTAGAACTGTAAATGGAGGGAATGCCTCTTCATCAACCTGAATGACTTACGGATCAGACTGAAGGGAAGGAGCCCTGTTAAAAGGCAACATTATAGGCGACATTAATATTTCAGTTATGATCATGCTAACAAGATGGTCTCCTGGTTTGTAAAATCTCCGTGAATTCTGTCCATCCTGATGATCCAAATTGATCGCACACTTCATTCTAAGTTTCCCAGAGACTGGCTGAAACATCAGCAGTATCAGAAGCAGGCTCAGGAGGTCCATAATTCATGAGTTGAATGAATCTCCTGACTGCTTCTAACCATGAACAAGAGATGGAAAAATTTAGACACTCTCAGAAGGTGGAAATGTCAACGGCTTTTCTGATTCAGACAGAGACAATCAGAGCTTCACCTGGAAAGGAGAGAAAGATACATTCAAGAGCACAGACCCTGCCTCTCTTAAAACTTCTTCCCACAGAACTCGATCTAAGGATTTTATCCTTTTCTGATGCAAGATCCCTTCCGTGTTACTTCCATATGACATTTACATCAAAGGTATAGAAATCTCTCTAGGCCCTGAGGGTCATAATTACAGTAAGATACAACTTCTCCTCTTGGGACCTTGAGCTTCTTCTGGGCTCCATGTGCACAGGAGAAACTGGAGAAAAGCATGTAAGAGGAAAATCACAGATACTCCCCTGTGGTCACTGTTCTGTTGTGAGCTTGTGGTCCTTCCTGTCAGGGCATGTCCAGAAAATGATGATGCAGGAAGAAAAAATCAATAACAAAGAGATTGACTTCTGCTGTCCTTCAACATAGTCTCTTGTCTTCAGAGACTGTTGGGGAAGGTCTCCCAGAGCCCAGAGTTGGGTGCCACTCCAGGTGGATGTCCTATAGCTTTAGTGCTGCACATCTTCTAATGCCAAGGAAGCAATCAACACCCTCGAACCCTCCCTAATGTTAAGAGCAAGGCTCTTGGTGATTTTCCTTCATACCAGAACTCCTTATATGAATCCTAAATTGGGGCTGATTTTAACATTACTTGTGCCTCGTGAAATTTCATTTCCCATCTTTTTTAGCAATGTCAATTTCTGGATGAGAGTCAACTAAGAGGCTGGGAGGTGAAAGCCTCTGGACTGTATTGTTGGCTCAGTGGGGAGAAACTTATAGAGTGGGTAGAAATATTTATTTCCCCCTTAATTATTTCCGTGTTGTCATTCCGTATTCATGCAAGACACTGAGATCCTTTATATTTTGAAGTCTCTTAATTTATTAACTTAATCTTGGGCTGGGAGGTTTGCAGCTAAGCTTGTAGATGTACCCACAGCCATTGTTCCCTCTAAGGTGCGCGCCTGCGCGGCTGCGCACATGGCTGCAATTCCCCGCGCAGTAGTTTCTAATTGCTGCGCGGAGGCACGTGGGGCAGGTATCTGGACACGAACTACAGAGCGATCGCAATCAAAACCTCCTCCAGCTAAACCTTTTCTCCTGCAGTACATTGCCGCCCGACTTCAGGATTCTCTAATCAGTGTAGGTTGAAAAGAAAAACGGGAAAGGGATCTTAAAGATTTAAAACTCTGGAGCAAATGCTTCAGAGGCAACAACAGTTTTCACGGGGAATTAGAAGAGTCAGAGAGCCCTGCCTGGAGTTTTGCTCCCCCTCCCCCAACTTCAGACCTGCTGCGAGGTCGGCTAATTTGCTATTGCCTGGGCTGGCTCTCCCCGGTTACATTTAGCAACAATGTAGCTCTTTTGAGCTCTTTTTCTCCCTCCTCGCTTCTCGGGGCTCCACCAATGGGGGAGCAAAGCCCAGCGCCAGGCTTTGGGCTAACACAGGGGTCTGCAAAGTTGGCTGTTTTAAGACTGGTGGACTTCAACTCTCAAAATTCTGGAAGTTGAAGTCCACCAGTCTTAAAAGAGCCAACTTTGCAGATCCCTTGGCTAACGTGATTGATGCCCTCGGAGTTGGAAAGAGGCGAGAGAGCCCGGTCACATGAGTCGTGACATGACATCAGCTTTGTGACCACATTGCTGAGTAATAAAAATTCCAGTCCCACGTTGTAACGAAGGAGTACCTATATTTGATAACTCATTGGGATTTTCAAAGTCATTGAGAATATTTTTGCTTTTAATCTAATTAAACTTCCTATCTGTCAGTTTAAAATAGTGACTTCCATAGAGCAAACTAAAATCACTACTTTATAAACAAAAGGAAGGTGTTTTTTTCTCTTATTTGGTTATGGTAGAGCCATTTTAACAATCTATTTATATTTGCAAGTAGTATGCAGTTTAGAAATTAGTTTTGCAGTAGTAGTAGGATACTGAAACCCTCTGTACAGAGAGGAGCAAATTCCCACAAATTTTTAAACAATCAGCAAGCATTGTTGAACACGCAGGCAATAAATCCTTGAGTTTACAAATTAACGATGGAAGAAAACTCTTAGATGTGAATGAGACTTTAATTATGGTGATTTTAATAACCTATCCTCCAAAGCACCAGAAGGCAGGACAAGAAACAATGGATGGAAACTAACCAAGGACAGAAGGAACCTGGAATGAAGGAGAAACTTCCTAACACTGAGGACCATTCACCCGTGGAACTGCTTGCCACCAGAAGGTATGGGTGTTCCATCACCAGAGGCCTTTAGGTAAAGACTGGATGGCTATTTGTCTGAAATGGTATAGAGTGTCCTGCTGGAGCAGGGGTTGAGCTAGATGACCACTGAGATCCCTTCCCAACTCTGTATTGCACAGGTACAGTATAGGTGGTACCTCGCTCAATAGTAGTAACTGTGAGAGAGATCTTGGAGTCCTAGTGGACAACCATTTAAATAGGAGCCAGCTGTGTGCAGCAGCTGCCAAAAAAGTCAAGGAGGTTTTGATTGCGATCGCTCTGTAGTTCGTGTCCAGATACCTGCCCCACGTGCCTCTGCGCAGCAATTAGAAACTATTGCGCGCGGTATTGCAGCCATGTGAGCGGCCGCGCAGGCGCACACCTTAGAGGGAACAGTGGGGGCAACTGATGCTAGTTTGAGTGGCTGTAGCCAGCGCAAACTACCGTCAGTCGCTCCGTGCTCATCAAAATAAGTCTGCGGAGGTCCTTTGCAGTCGGCCAGTTCTAGCCGCTTTAAAGGACTTCCCCACGTTTGCTTTGCTGAACACAGGGTGACTGATGGTAATGAGCGGCGCAGCCGGTGCCTAGGAGGTCCTAGGAGATCGTCTGTGCTATGTAAGCTCCTGTCGCCGTCCCCGCACCTATGCTAACCCTAGATTATCTGGGCCCCCTCAGCTTCCGGAGCCTGTGACAGAAATTACTGCGCAACAGTTAGAAACTGCTGCGTGGTGTTTTCTTGCCATGTGCGCGGCTGCGCAGCCGCGCACCTTAGAGGGAACAGTGTTTGGGGGTGTTGGTGGTCCTGGACTTACAACCATTTGTTAGTGACCGTTCAATGCAACCGGAATGGATTTACGATGGTTGCAGCTTCCTGGCATCACCTGATCACCATTTGGGACCTTCCTGGCTGGCTTCCAACAAGCAGTCAATGGGGGATGCCGAATTCACTTAATGACTTCATGATTCACTTAATGACCATGGCGATTTGCTTAACAAAACTTGCAAAATCAGGCAATGGACCATAGGGCCGTATGCGGAGGACTGCCTCTGGGGAGCAACCTTACAGGCCCCCCTCCCTCTGGGAGGCCTCCCCTCTTCCCTCCCTGGGGTTGGACATCACAGCCTTGCAAACTAGCAAGCAGGAGGGGGCACTGCCCCCAGATCCCCCTTGCAATCTTTGGGGTCAAGGACGGAGTGTATCTCTGGGGCAGCCCTGCCGCAGGAGAAGACCCTGCTTGCCCTCCACCCTTTTGGGTTGGGATGGAAAGGGATTGGGGATCTGGGGCAGGGGTCTGCTCGCCTGCCCCCTCCCCTGTCCAGGCCCCCACCCCTCTCTTGCCTTCCTCCCCCCCAGCTGCCAGCCAAGGAGGATTCCCTGGCCTGGGAGCAGGATACCAGCCGCCGTATCCTGGCGGAGAAGGAGCGGGAGGTGGCCAAGATGGAGGCCCGCATGAAGCAGCAGCTAGATTAGTACCAGGAGCTGCTGGACATCAATGTGGCCCTGGACAGCTGGCTGGGGAATTCTGGGAGTTGAAGTCCACAGGACTTAAAGTCGCCAAGGTTGAGCAACACTGCTCTAAGGGGTTAGGCATAAGTCTTGGATTAGCAAGTCAGTGAAGCATGGAAGGACGAGACTCAAGGCTCAAATCTGAAATCCATACGGGTGGTTCTCAACTTATGACGACCATATGAGCCCCACATTTCTGTTGCTAAGGGAAACATTTTCTTGCCACACTCGTCAAGTGAATCATTGCAATTTTAAGTGAGTAACGTGGTTGTTAAGTGAGCCTGGCTTCTCCATTGAATTTGCTTGTCGGAAGGTCGCAAAAAGGGATCTCGTGACCCCGGGACGATGCGACGGTCGTAAATATGAACCAGTTACCCAGCATCTGGAGTTTGATCGTGTGACCATGGGATGCTGCAGTGGTCAGAAGCAGACAAACAGAAATGTCACTAAATGGTCACTAAATGAACCGTTGTAAGTCCAGGACTCTTCCGAGGTTCCAATGGGAGAGGAGAGTCACTGAGCGTTGTGTAAAAGCAATTCGGTTCTTGGCTCTTTTCAACAACTTTGATGACTTCTGACTTTCTTTGGTGCAGTAGATCAGCTTTGCTGGCTGAGGAACTCTGGGAGTTGAAGTCCAGAGGTCTTAAAGTTGCCAAGGTTGGAGGCCACTTCGGGCCCCGCTTGGAGGAAGGGGCGCCGGGGCTCCTCCTGCCGCCAAGCTCGCCCTAAGCGCCCCACCTGGGCTTCCGTGGCGTCCCTTCCTCACTTCCGAAGGGAGCCGGGCGAGGCGAGGCAGAGGCGCGATGCTCCCGAAAAGGCTGCCCAGCGGGCGAGGTCCGCGCCTAAAAGCCCCGGCAGACCCGGGCTGAGCCTCTCGGGGCAGCGGCGGCTCGGCTTTCCCAGCGGAGAAGCCTCAGTGTAGCTCCGGGACTGCCCAGCAAAGCCCCCCCCCCTCCTTGCCCAGAAGGGCAGTTTTGGAGCAGGTTTTCCCAGGAAAACCCCTCAGCCCAGCCTTCCTCGAGTTTGGTGCCTTTCAGATGGGAGGAGCCCCCCTCCCAGAATCTGGGCTGTGAAAAACGCTCCTGAGTCTCCGAACTTCAAACCGTCACTAAGCGGATGGCTGGTGATAAGTCAAGTGATAACCCTTCTTACTTGATGCATAACTTAAAGTGGGGAAGAGACCCTCTGCTCCTTCCTCCTCCTCCTCCTCCTCCTCTTTCCCCCATCGCAACAGAGGGAGGGAGGGGTCCAAGGTCACCCAGCTGCCTTTCAGGGCTCCCGCAGGACTAGAAGTCACCACCTCCGGGTTTCTAGGCCTGCCCCTTAACCAGCGCCCGCAGCATCCCTTGGGCTGGGGAGTTCTTGTGACGGGGGGGGGCTTTGTGGATGGTTCTCGGGAGGTTTTCTGACAAGAAGAGGCTGCGATCCCCCCCCCCTTCACCCTTCTGGCGGTTGGCACCCTGGCAACCGGCCGCTTGGCCAAGGGTCCTTAATGCATAGGATGTATCCCTACTGGCTGAATCTGCACCCAGGCCCCGGTTCTGAATTCCCAGGTCTTGCTGCCACCAAAGCCCCAGGGGGAGAGTTGCCAAACCCTCCTCTTGCAATACAGAAAGTCTGGACTTACGGCCAGTTGCTTAGCAACCACTCAAAGTTTTGACGGATCTCCCCCAGGTGTTTATGACCCGGTTCTGAGGTTCTGACAGCCACCCCGGGGGTCACGTGCCTCAGAGGAGTTGAGCCCCCCCTTTGCCCAGATGCTGACCTGCCCATCGTCTTCGACTGGGGGCCATTTAATGGTTTGCAGAAATTCTGGGGCCAAAGAGGAATCCACTTGTGGGAAGGAAGAGCTTGTGGGGGAAGTTGTAAAACACGGAGCAGAGACATCTGGCCTGTGGTTCTCGCCTGGCCTGGGTTCTTGGCTGCAGAAACCGGGTTTTCCCTCCTCCCGTTGCTTCCCCCTCAAAGCCCCATCAGTGCCCCCCTCTGCCTCCTCCCTCCTCCCCAACCTCTTTTCCTCAACTAGAGCCTCAGAGCCTGCAGTCCTCCAGAGAAGGAAGGCAGAGAACATGCCCCCCCCCCCAGGATTCCTGCACCCCAGGGGGGCCCTGAAGGATTTGGGGAGGGGCACAAGCCTCCCCTTCTTGGGCTTCCCAGGAAATGGCCCTTGGCAAGAAGTGATCGATTTTGCAAGGTTCCCCCCTAAGCTTTGCCTATTAAATTTCAGGGATGAGTAGGAAGCAGCCGCTAAAATGGAAGAAGAAACCTCTAAATAGTTCAGAACTGGGGGGGGGGGGGAGGATTCCTGGCATTGCATGTTATCTGCTGGTTTCTTTGCTATAATATGCACAATGAATAATCAGAAATGCTGGACTAGAAGAAGTAGAAATTGGAATTAAAGTTGCTGGGAAATGCATCAGCCATCTCGGATGTGAGAAGGGTCCTGGAAATGACGGAATCATAGAGTTGGAAGGGACCGTGGAGGTCTTCTAGTCCAACCCCCTCCTCAAGTAGGAGACTGTTTATCATATATATCAGTCCAGCCTCTTCTTGAAAATCTCCAGTGTTGGAGCACTCACAACCTCTGGAGGCAATTTCTGTCCCTCTGCTTTTCATGGTTCTGTCGAGAAATTTCTCCTTAGTTTTAAGTTGCTTCTCTTTGATTAGCTCCCATCAGTTACTTCTGCCCTCAGATGCACTTAAGGAAACTGGTTGAAGGTGAAAGAACTGGGATGGATGGATGGATGGATGGATGGATGGATGGATGGATAGATAGATAGATAGATAGATAGATAGATAGATAGATAGATAGATAGATAGATAGATAGATAGATAGATAGACAGATAGACAGATAGAATAGAATAAAATAGAATAGAATTTTATTATTTATATGCCGCCCTTCTCTGGGAGGACTCAGGGCGGCAAACAATTCAAGAGGGGAAAAAGGGGAACATAAAAACGAAATACAAATAATAAAAATAAACAACAGTCGCACAACCATACATGTCGATAGACAGACAGATAGCTAGCTAGCTAGATAGACAGACAGACAGACAGACAGACAGACAGACAGAGGCAGAGCAAGAGGCAATGCCAACTCAGTGCAAATAGAGGGAGAAGTTGAAGGAGATTCAGCCTAGAGATGGGACCAAAGGGTGGAGAGAAAGAGAAAAGAGAGGGAGAGAGAGAGAGAGAGAGAGAGAGAGGGAATATTTTTGCAGCCTTTTTCTTTCCTTGCTCAAGAAGGGGGTGAGAAGGACGCTCCCCTTGTTCTCCTGCCCTCGGGGGTCTGTCCCCAGGAAGGAGAAGCATGAAATAAACAGACCCCATGCAGTTGGTGTGGCTATACTCTCTGTGTGCAGCTCCTTAAAAGCAGAAAGATGTGGCTGATGCCCAGTGAATTTTTTGGCCTCACTTGCAGGTGCTCTGCAGGTTGAAGGGATGGCCTCCTTCCAGGGCCTCTTCCTGAGATTGGGGGGAATTGACCTATCATGATTGCATTGAAAGGATTTGGCTGTACTCTTGCCCCCCCCCCTTTGTGCTTGTGGGTATTTTCCTATCTGCCTTGTGAATTCAGGCCCCCCAGTTTACTAATTTGGCTTTCCCCTGGCTACAGCCACGCCCACATTTACATAGATAATTGGGTTAATTCTCCTTGCCCTGAAGGTCTCTGCTTTTCTCTGTTCTTCACCGTTTTCTAATGAGTCTGCCTTGTGCTGCGGTTGAGGAAGCTTTTTCCTTGTGGAAATTGGGAAACTTTGCAAGATTTCCTTTTCTGTTCTTGATCTGGGCTTTCTTTGCAGTTTTGTTTCTGTGCTCTGTGCAAGGTAGCTTTGCAGAAGGAAAGGGAAGAATATAGTGAAGATGTAAGGATGCGAAAATAGCCGCCAGGAGTTTGGGGTGTCTGGAGGAGCCCCCAGGATTGAAGGGGAGGCTGGTTGTGCACAGTGGAGACCCCCCTCACTAGAGGCTTCCACCCATGGAAACATCTCTGAAATTCTCTTCTCCTTGGAAAGCCTCTTGGAAAGTTTCCAAAATTAATTTGGAAAATTGGTTTCAAAAATAGACTGGGCACCTGACGGGTAGGCCTCCTGCCTTGAGCAGAGGGCTGGACTAGAAGACCTCCGAGGTCCCTTCCAGCCTTATTGTGTTCTCAACCAAAGCGTTCACTTTCACCAGACTGAATGAAGGTGGCTAGGAACCAAAAATAGGGATATATTTTTTCTCGTAACAACATAATTCTGTGAAGTAATCGCCAGATAGAGCCAGCCAGCACCCCATCCTGCACTGCCAAGGATCACAGATTGTGATGCCAAAGGGCAGTATTTCTCCAACTTGGCTCCCTTAAGATGGACTTCAACTCCCACAATTCACTAGTCAGCGCTCTCCCCCATTCTCCATGCTTGCTGGGGAATTCTGGGAGTTGAAGTCCATACGACATGAGATTGAGAAACACCGTATGAGGGTTTGTCTAACCATGGTTAATTAAATCGTCATTAGTTGAGAGGAGAGGCTTCCTGACCTCCCTGCTCTGTTTCCTCTCTGATTGGCCAGTCAGGCCACAATAAGTGGGCTACGTCAACCAATCAGAGGCTGTCCTCCGTGGCTGCCTTCATTCTGCACAGGAGGGCCTCTCTTCCTCTTCCTCTCTTTTTCTTGGAGGACTGCAGAGGCAAACAAACGAAAACAAAATGTGGGGTTGCATTTAAAGCCCTCCCCCTTCTCATGACATAGGAACGTCTTGGTTGCCCCGAGTTTCTTGGGGAGGTAATCTTGCTTGGACTCTGAGCCAGCAGAGAGCTTCCTGATGCTCCAGTGGATACTGGGTATTGTAGTCCAAGGGGTCAGTTTGGAGGAAGAGCCTGTCCAGATTCTCACTGCAGTAATCAAAACAGGCAGTTGATCTTCAACGTAAATCCATTCATTTAGCCACTGTTGGTAGTTATGCCGCTGAAATGCGTGGCTTACAACCAGTCCTCGCACTTATGACGGTTTCTGTATTCCCCCCGTGGTCAAAATCTGGGCACTTGGGCAACCAGCAAGATTACTTGTTTATTTGATACGGGAAGCACTTAGGATGGCCGTTTAGGACCTTCCCACTAGCCACGTCAAAGGGGGGGGGAGCTGGATTTGCTCAACGACCATGTGATTCACTTAACAACAGCAGTCATTTGCATCAACTCACTGTGCAACCACCTTGCTCAGCCGCAGAGATTTGGGCCCTGATTGTGGTCCTCATCTGAGGGTTTGCGTTCCTCTCTTCTATGAAGAATCAGGGAGCCGTTTTTGCCACAAACATGGCAGGATATGAGCCCCTGGGAGGGAAGCCGAGACCACCTTGAGACGGTTTCCTTTGCCTCCGAAGACCTGAGCTGGTTTTTTCCTGCCCTGCTCATCTCCCTTGCACAGCCCGGACTCTCGGATGGAGGGAGGAGGGTGGCGGCGTCCTCGAGGGGCCTGGAATTCAAGGAACGTTGGTCTGCTTAGCCAGGAAACTAACATGCTTTTATCCGGGATTGAGAGAAGAAACCTGGCCGGATCGTGGCCTGTTTGGTTCTGCAGTGTAGCTGGATGGCTGGTCGGTCCCTGATTTCAGCTACGCTCCTTTTATCCCTACTTGGACGTTACTGATTTTTAAAAGGCCCACAAAGTGTATTCCCAAGAGGCGAAATGGGTAATTGGAAGGATGGTTGTGCACACAGGATTTGGGGGTCCCAGGGTCTCTCCTCCAGATGCAAACGATCTGTTTTGGGGTGGGGTCCCCTCCTTTCTGCCCTGAGCTGCAAATCTTCTCCTTGATTGGTCTTTATTTGAATTGGGGACCCAAAGTGGGCACATTTCCTCCCATATCAAACACAGAAAATCCACCCCCCCCTCACCTGTTCCCGGGGAGCAGGGAAGGAGGTCCTTCCATCATGCCCATCCCAGCACGGTGGGGGCTGGAGTTTCCTCCGGGAGACGCTGCCTGGAAGAACATCTGGCAGCCAGCCGATGTGGCGTGAGGCGGGTGAAGAATTAGCGAGGCGTCTGCCGTGTCGGGGACGAGCCCCTCGTACGGAGGAGGAGGAGGAGGAGGAGAGCCCCTCTCTGTCCTTCTGCTGGGTGCCACATCTGGACAGGAGCCAGGAGATGCCCAGCCGCCCGAGGGATGCCCGGGATGATCTGGGAGGCAGAGGCTGGACCACTGCTGGAGGTAAAGCGTCGCCATGGCAACCCCGGGATGTTCCCTCGGCGTAACTAGCAGGCGGTGGGGACAGGGATGGGCTCCTCGGACAACGGAGGGAGTTTCCTTTGCAGGGCTGGCGAGAGACGGCTGGCTTCCCTCTCGCCGGCTTCCCTCTCGCCCCGGGGAGACGGTTGCCACCCCCGCTGTCTCGTGCCCCCACCCCCCACCAACCCGGATCTGCATCCCTGCCGGCTGCCAGGTACGGCTCCCGTCTCTGCTTTTTTAAATAGTTGCAATGAAGGATGAAAGGAATTCGGCTGGTTGCGTTTCAGCAGCTGCTCTGGAGGCAGAGAGAAATTTATTTTGCTGCTGCTGCTGCTGTTGTTCTGAAGGGTTTTCCCAGCCATGAGATGCACCTTAAATGCAGGCGGGATTTTTTGTTTTGCGGGGGATTTCTGGGGCTTTAGAAAGGGGTGGAATTTAAAGGCACCTGTTTCTCTCCCGCATCGGGGCGTTTCCCCAGCCGTTAGTTTGGCTTTTAATTAAGACTCTCATGTCGAAGGTGGAGCTGGGGATGAAGGAAGAGGTGAGGAGCCACTGAATTTGGAAAATCACCCTCCGTTTGTTTTTGTTTCTTTGCATTTTCCACTCCATTCTCTGCAGCTTTTTCCCTCTTTCTACAAGATATATATTGTCCATTTCCCTTTTTTGCCTTATTCATTCCATTATATGCCATTGTTATTATCCATGCGGTCTATCACTTCATTCTCTGTTCCACATTTTGTTTTTCATCCATTTTGCAACCTTGTTCTTTTCTTTCTCTCCTAAACAGTTTCCAAGTCCCCCACCTTTTCTTCCCAAGGGCCACTTTCCACACGTTCTCTGTTGGGAGAACTGGCTGGGATGCAAACTCCAGTGACAACTAAAATAATTAATTTATACAATACAATACAAGAGCAGAGTTGGAAGGGACCTTGGAGGTCTTCTAGTCCAACCCCCTGCCTAGGCAGGAAACCCTATACCTTTTCAGACAAATGGCTATCCAACATCTTCTTAAAGACTTCCAGTGTTGGGGCATTCACAACTTCTGTTCCACTGATTAATTGTTCCAACTGTCAATGTATTGTAATAGGTTTTAATTTCAAACTCCTGCTTTTTCTCCCTGCAGTGATTCAGATTTCTCTCCTTTCCTTCCATGCCTGGTTTCCCCCATGATCCCTTTGTGGGTCTATCACGAAATAGTCTTCTCTCCACCTTCTCTTATTACCAGAACCAAGCAGGCCGATCCTCATTCCTTGCCATAAGAACAAGGTGCAGTGGCGATG
The DNA here is from genome assembly GCF_009769535.1 of Thamnophis elegans. Lineage (NCBI taxonomy): Eukaryota > Metazoa > Chordata > Lepidosauria > Squamata > Natricidae > Thamnophis > Thamnophis elegans. The sequence goes on along the minus strand of NC_045557.1, from coordinate 14,441,850 downwards.
GCACCAGGTGAGTTATAGTTCTGCCTTGGCCGTGAAAGCCGGCTGGGTGACATTGGGCTGATCACCAGGAGAGGTGAGTTCTAATCCCACTTATGGCATGAAAACCAGCTGGGCCCTTTCTCTCAGGCTGGTCCACCTTACAGGGTTGTTTTTCTGAGGAAAATAAAATAGGAAGGAGTGCTTGCTGCCTTCAGTTACTTGTAAAATAATAAATGCGGGATTAAAATAAATGAACCGAATTGTTTGAAAAGGTCAGAGCTGCTTCTGATTCCACCCATCAGGCAGCCTCTCATTCTTAGCTCTCCAGATGTCACCATTACTTTTCCCTTACTCTCTTGTAATCCACTCGTCCTCCATCCCTTTCTCCTGGATTGGATTCATTCAGGGGGGTGGACAATTTCCCCCAAACGCACCTCTGGTTCTTCCTTTACCACATCGGAGGCCGTCACAACACACAGCCAGGACCCATGGATGCCCACCTTCACACAGAATAACGGAGGAGGAAGAAGGGACTTTGGAGGTCTTCCAGTCCAACTGCAGGGAATGAGAGATTCAAAAATAAAAGCCTCTGACCCTGGGGGATTAGCTGGGGGTTGCATCATCCAGACAGGAGAAAGTTGCAGGAGGAAACTGCCAGGCCCCACATGAAAAGAGGGTGATGGGCTGGCGGCTGAAGCAAAGTCATGGCACACACTTGAAAGGAAAGCAGGAAGACTGGGTGTTTCTGCACTGCCAGCCGCCCTCAGAGCTCTTTTGACAGTGATTGAGTGCTCTGAAAATCAAGGGGCGATGCAGAGATCTGCCAACAGGGAAGCTGCCCAAAGATTTGCCAGTGGGTTGGATTTTGCCTCAATCTGAGATATTAGGAGGATTAGATATAGGGATCAAAGGCAGCCTTTTTCTCATTACTGAATGTCTGTCTGACCTCAACGTCCCTTGGACAATCCAGGTGATTTTGGGCCATTTCAGGGAGCTCATAATATGGGACTTCTTGAGCAACTAAAAGCAATATTGCAGGAACAAAAGATTTGAGATTATTTGTGAAACTTGTTAATAGTCCATTTCTGTTAGAGGAGTGTGGAGGTGGTGTTTCTGTGTTTCTGTGTTGTGTCCAAGACTTGGGAGAGGAGTAAGACCCTCTGATAACAATAAAGAAAAATATCGTATTATTATTTCTCATTTTACTTTTAAAAAGGGATTTGGAAAAAATGGAGCTCGTTGGCTTGTGAAAGCTCCCTAAAATAATGATAATGATTGGTTTCCCTGGAGAAAGTATGAAAGGAAATATTTGTAGGTGGATTTTTATGCAAGCAGTTTGAATGGAGGATAAATCTGTAAGTATGCCGATGTGTAAATGCTTGTGTGTGTAGAGTCCCTATCCCCGACTGTGAAAGGGGTTAAATATTTTGATTCCCTTTCTTACAAAGAAACCCAGTGCTCCTCTGGTTAAACTGGAGGACTCGGAGACTGGTCTGCCATCCCCTACTTACTAATGGAATGGGATACTCCAGACATAAAGACCCCAGGGAAGGGGGGAGGCTGAGGAACAATGTAATCCGCGAGTGACTCTTGTGGAATCCAATCTCATTCAAAACTAAAACCAGAGATGCTGCAGGCTCACTCGGAGAAAATATAGTGGCAGGAGGAGGAAATAGATGCTGTCGAGGGCTCGTTTTCACCCCATTTTCTACTTCCGACCTTTATAACTGGAAGCAACAGAATCCCAGTTATAGGGAAGACCCAGAGAAAATGCACTCTCTGTGCTTATCTACTAGAAGGACGCATAGCCCCACTTGGGCAGACATTCAGACATTGACGGATGTCCTTTTAACACCAGAGAAACAGACTGCTGGGGGGGGGGGGAGAAAGGCAGTGGAGCGGCAGTTAAAAAAACGGAGAAGAATGAGAATGACAGCCGCTGGGAATGCCCCCCCCCCTCACGGAGCCAGAATGGGATCTGGGTGATGATGGGGACAACACGAGGCTACTGAATTCTCAATCTTATGTGGAATCCAAAAATGGAGTTCCCTAAATTAAGACTCTGGTAAAAGTGTATGAAATAAGGCAAAAGAAAGACGGGAGCCCTGAGGACTTTTCTTGAAAGGATATACCAGGATTTTAGCTAATACCCTGATTTAGATCCTGAAGCTTCAGATAATCAGGAAAGGATGAACATGATTTTTATAGGGAAGTCAGCAGAGGACATTAGAAGAAAACTTACGGAAAGTAGAAGGAGGTCCGTGGAAAGGCATTTCAGACTTGGCTGAGATCGCCTCCTGGAGGGTAGGAAGAAATGAGAAAGAAATCCAGAAGGCTGGCAGAAATGCTGTCTTCCTAGCAGATGCCCTTAGGCAGGAAAAGGTGGGAGGAAGGGGGACAAAGGAGAGGAGAGGAGTGGGAGTTTAGGGAACCCGAAAGCAGTCTGGGCATGGAAGAGGAAAGGTGGGACCTTACCAGTGTGCTACATGCAGAAAAGAAGGATATTGGAAGAGTGGGTGCCTGGTGGCTATAGCCATGTGAGCAGAAAAAGAAGGGGGAAGAGGCCAGGGGCAGGGAGCTGTGGCTCCCCCAACCCACCTCTGCGGAAGTTACAATTGGGGGATCTAAACATGAGATGTTAACAGATACAGGAGCCAGAAGATCTGTTCTTAAGAGGTGTATTGTTCCTCGGACTACCGAGGATGAGATACCTTTTGGGGGGGCTTCAGGAAAGGCCTATATAATGTGCCTGAAACAACAAAAGCCCAAATTGCACAGCAGGAGGTGAAAACTTAGGGATTGGCATCTCTACAGGACAGCAAAGACCTTTAGCCTAAAGAGGGAAGCAATCTATGAAAGCCCTCTGTTAATAGAAAACAATTGGGATTCTTGGGGATGGCTGGTTTTGGTAGAGTTTGGATTCTTAATTTTTGATTTATTGTCAAGCCCCTTTATGAGGCTGTCAAAGGGGATGGGAAAATATTTGAATGGACTGGAGAACGCCAACACGCATTCACACAAATAAAGAGTGAGCTTGTGAGAGCACTGGGGCTTCCGGACCCCACTAGAGCTTTCACCCTCTTCGCACATGAGTGGGAAGGCATTGCTGCAGGAGTTCTCACCCGGAAACTAGGCTCATGGCAAAGGCCTGGGGCGTATTATAGTAAGCAAATAGATATATGGGGGGGCATTGGGAGGGCCTGGATGTCTGAGGGCAGCAACTGCCCTGCTGGTTGAGGAAGCCCAAAAGTTAACACCGGGAGAACATCTAATAGTCAAAGTCCCACACTGGGTTCAGGAGATTATGGAAGCGAAGGGGGCCTTTTGGATGACTGGGGGCCGCCAAGCCAAGGATCGGACTATCCTGCTTGACTCCCCAGCCATACAATTAGAGGTGTGTGATACCCTCAATCCAGCTACACTCTTGCCCCAGGTGGATACTGAATTGCATCAGGATTGCGTACAGCTGGTGGAGTCTGTATATGCCAGTAGACCCAATCTTAGTGCTCAGCCTCTCCCAAATGCTGACTGTGAATGGTTTACAGATGGTAGCAGCTTTATGATGGAAGGTCTGAGAAAGGCGGGATACGCAGTGGTCCCACTGTGAGAAGTTATAGAAGCCGAATCACTACCAGTAAAGACTTCTGCTCAACTGGCTGAGCTGGTAGCTTTAATTAGAGCCTTACAGCTGGCTGTAGGACTAAGAGTAAATATTTACACAGATAGCAATCTTGCACACCCATGGAGCTTCATGGAAGGAAAGAGGATTATTAAATGCAAAGGGGTCAACTATTAAGTATGGTCCACAAATTTTAGAATTGTTGGAAGCAGTCTGTCAGCCAAAAGAAGTAGCAGTCATACATGTCAAGGGGCATTCTAAGGAAGACACCCTTTACGCGAAAGGGAACCGGGCTGCAGATAGGGCTGCTAAGGAAGCTGCCCTACGACACTCAGATGGAACAGCTACCCGAATTCCCATGTCTCCTTCCATACCCCCTTCCTTGGCCTCTTATACACACAGGAACAGGGCATGGGCCAAGTTTATCGGAGGCAAGGAGGGGAACGATGGGTGGCGGGTAGAGAGCAAAGTTATTCTACCAGATGCACCTCTAAGGATTCCTTTGTAACAAATAGATGCTGGCACACATTGGGGGTCAAAAGCACTGATAAACTTTAGGACATGCTGTGCAGCGTTCCCTCTAAGCTGCGCACGTGAGCGGCCGCGCAGGTAACAAAGAAACACTGCGCATAAGTTTCAAAGTGCAGCGCAGTGTTTTTTAATGTCTTTAAATGTGACTGAAAATATCCCCTTCCCTCCTTTCTGAACTCTGATTTCTGATTGGTGAAATCAAGGAAAACTCTGCCCGGAGACTGATGACGCTGCAGAAGGGAGAATTCCCATTGGTCCCCCACGTGTCCACTCAATTCCCTACCCAACTGAGCATGCGCATGTGACACACACACTCTCTCTCTCTCTCTCTCTCTCTCTCTCTCACACACACACACACACACACACACACAGAGGGAGAGAGAGAGAGAGAGAGAAAGAAAGAGACAGAGAGACAGACAAAACGCATGGACTTCCTCTCCCCAAAGACTTTCCTGAAGCCTGGGGTGGTGCTGCAGAAACGGCCTCCCCGCCCTCCTAGATGCCCTCTGGAAGTCAGAGACAGATCATGTCCGAACTTGTAGTTGGCCCTTTGGGGGCGTTTCTTGCCCTCTGCAGCCCCCGGGGGCTTCCCTGAAGCCACGTCCGGCTTCTCCGGGAGGCCGTTGGTGCTTCCGGAGTCGGTGGTGGTGAGCCTCGGGGCTCCCGGGCGGCCGATGTGCGCAGGGCGCTTGGCTGGTTCCAGCTGCAGAATGTCAGAAATCGCCCCGTTCTGCCAGGCGGCTGCCAAAGGGAAGGGAGGGTTGGGGCGCTTCTCCCAACAGCCCAGGGCCGGCTCCTCTGCCTTCCTCGGCGGTTGGGAGAGCGCTGCGCCCCTTTCAGTCTCCCTGGGGGCCGCCAGGGCTGCTGCGGCTGGAGACGAGGCTGCTGGGGAGAAGTCAGCGGGAGGGAGGGGGAGGAGAAGGGAAACTTCTGCTCGGGACGCCTTTTCCCTCCTCTCCCCCGGATCTCCCCCCGGCAGCGCTCGCCCCACGCGGCAGCAAAGGGTCCGCGTGCCACGGGGGCTGCCTGGCACCAGTCAGCTGAGAGGCTGGCAAAGAAGCCGCTCTCGGAGGAAGAAGGCAGGGATGCTGGCTGGCATTTGCTTCCCTTCCTGTTCGTCGCCGCCTGCAGCCCTGGCCCCGCCTACACTGTAGGCTCTCCGGCTTGGGGGGAGGGGGGTTGGACTACATGACCTCTAAGGTCTCTTCCAACTCTGATTCACTTAACAACCATGTTTCTACTTTTAAAAGTGCAGTGATTCACTTAACAACCGCATTACTAATTTAAAAACTGCAGCAATTCACTTAACAACCGTGTTACTAATTTAAGAACTAGTGATTCACTTAAAAACCGTGTTACTAATTTAAAAACTGCAGCCCTTCATTTAACAACCGTGATCCTAATTTAAAAACTGCAGTAATTCACTTAACAACCGTGTTAATAATTTAAAAACTGCAGCGATACACTTAACAACCATGTTACTAATTTAAAAACTGCAGTGATTCACTTAACAACTGTGTTACTAATTTAAAAACGGCAGTGATTCACTTAACAACTGCATTACTAATTTAAAAACTGCAGCAATTCACTTAACAAGCTTGTTACTAATTTAAGAACTAGTGATTCACTTAATAACCATGTTACTAATTTAAAAACTGCAATGATTCACTTAACAACCATATTACTAATTTAAAAACAGCAGCGATTCACTTAACAACCACGTTGCTAATGGAAGCGGAAGCGCAACAGCCAATGTTGGGGAAGGGGAAGGGGTGGCGCTCCCCTGTTCTCGCCACCGCCACCCCTTCGCCCCTGGTAACGGCAACCGTTGTGCTGCTGCTTCCAGACGTAGGTGAGGCACGTCGTTCTCCTGCTTCTTCCTCCTGTAGAAGATGCTTTTGAGAGGCTTTTCTAAACAGTTAAGCAGAGTCATCCACGGTGACTCTGGCAGCAGCTAGTTCAGCCTGACCTCAGCGCTGGGGAAGCAAAACCCAAGCGTCTCTGCAGCTGTTGGGGGTTGGAGGAAGAAATGCTGCTGCTGCTGCTGCTGCTGCTGCTACTGCTGTGTGTGTGTGTGTGTGTGTGTGTGTGTGTATTGGGGGAGGGGGAAACATGAAAAGAGCCTAGAAGTTCTGCTTTGATCAGGAGAACGATGGGCCTCCCACCAGAGTCTGCCTGGATCTGGGGCCAATTTTGTGTGACTGGGTGTGTCGAAAAACACAATTGTGGCACCCATTGGCTCCCGCTTCATCTCTCCTGCTTCGTCTCTCCTGCCTCTTTGCTTCTCCGTTCGGTCTTTGGGCGGCAAATCGAAAGCGGAAGCCAATCCGGGTCATTCCTTCCAAGAGGCAACTTTCCCATCGAATGACTCGCTGCCCTAAACTCAGGGAGACCCCCTGCAGTCCCTCTCATCTGGCCGGGATGCCAGCGAGTGTGTTGGGCTGAAGGAAGGAGGGATACTCTCTCTCTCTCCCTCTCCCTCCCTCCCTCCCAACCCTCTCTCACTCTCTCTCTCTAGAAACATATATCAAGTTTGCAATAATTTACCTTCTTTTCTAAATAGGCACAGTTCCCTTACCAGAACCCTCGCTCGCTCACTCACTCACTCAATCAAACACACACACACACACACACACACATGCACAAAACCACTTTTCTCCATTCCAATTCGGATCCTATAAATCAATTGCTCTGTGAAACATCTGTGAAAAAAATTCAGGTGCTCAGACATGAAAATGTGCCGCTCAAACACTATACTTTTCCGCACACACTGAAAAAAAATTAGAGGGAACATTGCTCACAACTCAACCAGGGAAGGGGGATACAAACAAGAATTTAAAACGACATAAACAACAATACATAATTAAAAACACAACAGTCATACCAATTCGAGACAGGGGCTACAGTTCTTTAACCCCAGGCCTGTTGGAACAGCCAGGTTTTAAGGGCTTTGTGGAAGGCCTGGAGGGTGGTGAGGGTTCGAATCTCCACAGGGAGTTCGTTCCAGAGGGTCGGAGCAGCCACAGAGAAGGCTCTCCTCCGAGTAGTCGCCAGTCGACACTGGCCAGCAGATGGGATTCGGAGGAGGCCTAATCTGGGATCTAATCGGTCTAGTGGAGGTAATTGGCAGCAGGCGGTCTCTCAAGTACCCAGGTCCAATACCATGAAGGGCTTTAGGAAAGGTCTCTCCTCATTTTCCTTCACTGGTGCAGGAGGTCCTCTCCAGAAGAAGATAGGGACCAATTGCCCAAGGACCTCGTCCCGGCCCAACCCCAGTTCAGATCCCTAAGGGCAACAACTCCACCCTCCAGGCGTACCCCTGCCAGCTAGCCTGCATGGAGCACGGACTGGAGCATTTCCTGAGCGAGGTGAGCAAGCGGCAGGGCACCCTGGGGGCCAAGGCAGGGAAGGAGAGGGACTCCCCGAATCTGAGGAAGTGGGGCTCAGACAATCTGCGCATCACCGTCTATGAAATTGCCGACAGTGAGCAGCGAGATGTGGCGTGAGGCAGAGGACGCAAGAGGAAGCTCAAATAGAGAAGGGGGCACCGGGAAACTTCGAGGTGTGCCCAGTGGGCGGATGGCATCCGGAATGAAGGAATGACTCAGGAGAAGCTGAGTATCATGATTTCTCTTGGCACATTTATTAGGAATAAATTAAGAATCCCATCGAGACGAGTCCAGGTAGACTTCTTCTGTGAAGCGGTCAGGTCATTGGGAAAAGAGGTGCTGTGCCAGGAATCGGGTTAGGGTGGCAGAGATGCCCTCGTGGGTAGCTGTATGTTCAGACATTCTCCTGGATGCCCCTGATCTGTTCCTTCCTTATTTATTTTGATTATTCTGTTGGGGAAAGTCAGCTCCCTGCAGACACCTGGAGCCTCAAATCTCCAACTTGGTGACTTTGAGATGCATGGACTTCAACTCCCAGAATTCCCAGCCAGCATGCCCAGATTAGTTCCATTTGGATTCATGGGTTGTGGGGACTCTACGCTTGTCGGACGATACGGGGCAGCATCAAGTGGGTTTATCTCCTTCTGCAATCGCCTGGTGAAATGGGTCCCACTTCAGTCGCTGACTTTGCATCACCCAATGGGGGTCGTTGGTCTCTTGGGGGTCGAAGGGGCCTCTGCCCAGCCTCACTGGGGTCTGAGCCAGGACAGGATGCGCTGAGGAGGGTCCCTTCCATCTTCTTCATCTGTTCCTCTTTTTCCCTTCCGTTCAGTCGGGTCCAGTTCTCGAAGACAGTCTGACCAAGTCCAGGCAAGGTTTCCAGGAGTGGATTGCCCTTGCCTCCTTTCTAGGGCTGAGAAGGAAGGGTTGGCCTAAGGTCACTAGGATGGCCCTCTCTAAGGGAAGGAAGAAAAGAGAGAGAGAATGAGAGAAAGAAAAAAGGAGGGAGGGAAGGGTGAAAGGGAGGAAGGAAGGAAAGAAGGAAGGAAGGAAAGCTTTTGTGCACATTGGAGGACTAGAACTCACCATCGCCTGGGGATTGGCTCAAGGTGATACAGCTGCTTCTCATGAGTATTCCAGGACTAGAACTCACCATGCCTAATATAGGAAGAGAAATAACCATTTTTAGGCTATTGGTCCAAGGTCTCCGTTGAGAGAATTGCAGGAATAGAACTCACCTTCTCCGTCTGATTGGCACAAAGTCACTCAGCCAATTGAAGGACAGGAACTCACCAAACATATTGGAAGAATGGAAATCATCCTTCCCTGGTGATTGGCCAAAGGTTGTACAAATACTCACCATCTTCTGGTCTTTTCCCAACATCATATAAGTTCCTGTGCTTTTTTACGTTGTCCAAATACTTACCATCTCCTTTTCCCCAAATCATAGATGTCCCTCTCCTCTTTTATGTTGTACAAATACTCACCATCACTTTGTACCCAAATCATGAAGGTTCCTATCCTCTTTTACCTTTTACCACCATCTCCTGGTTCTTCTATCCAACATAACCAAGGAACAGTTCCTCTATGAAGTAAACACCTACAAATAGTTAACATCTCCTTTGTCCAAAAGAATTTTTTCTTTAAAGCGGTCAAAATACTCACCAACTGCTTCTTATTTCAGCAAACTAATTTCGGGTACTTTTCCTGAAAAGGAATCCCCACATACCTCCTCCTTCTCATTTCTCCCAATTAATTTCGCTAAACTTCCTGAAAAGGAATCCCCACATACTCACCTCCTCCTCCTCATTTCTCCAAATTAATTTGGGTACCTTTCCTGAAAAGGAATCCCCACACATACTCATCTCCTCCTTCTCATTTCTCCAAATTAATTTGGGTACCTTTCCTGAAAAGGAATCCCCACACATACTCACCTCCTCCTTCTCATTTCTCCAAATTAATTTGGGTAAATTTCCTGAAAAGGAATCCCCACATACTCACCTCCTCCTCCTCATTTCTCCCAATTAATTTCGCTAAACTTCCTGAAAAGGAATCCCCACATACTCACCTCCTCCTCCTCCTCATTTCTCCAAATTAATTTGGGTACCTTTCCTGAAAAGGAATCCCCACATACTCACCTCCTCCTCCTCATTTCTCCAAATTAATTTGGGTAGATTTCCTGAAAAGGAATCCCCACACATACTCACCTCCTCCTTCTCATTTTTCTAAATTAATTTGGCTAAACTTTCTGAAAAGGAATCCCCACATACTCACCTTCTCATTTCTCTAAATTAATTTCGGTACCTCTCCTGAAAAGGAATCCCAACATACTTACCTCCTCCGTCTCATTTCTCCCATTTAATTTGGGTAAATTTCCTGAAAGTTACTTTCCTGAAAGTAAAGTCAGTACATATACCTAGTAAAAATAACTGAGGAGTAAACTTTATCCTTCTTTTAAAGATATTTTGCATAATCCACCATATTTTTATCCAGAATGCCTTAACCTTTTGGCAGGTCCACCATATATGATAATATGAAGCATCGTGAGAGCCACACCTCCAAGCTGGACCCCACCAGACCACACACTGTAAGAGAGCAGACTCAAAGAAGGTCCCTTATGCCCAACTTAATGGGGAGAGGCAATCCCTTAAATAACCTGGCTCCATGCTATGAAGGGCTTTATAGGTTATAACCCAAACCTTACATTAAACCCTGAGGTATACTGACAGTCAAAGAAAAAGCTTACAGAGCAGAAGTATAACCTGCACTGATGCAAGAGCATCAGTTCCAGTGGATTCTGTGCCAGCTGTGGCTTCTGGATGTTCTTCACAGGGTTCCTCATGGAAAGCAAATTGCAATAATCCATTTAGGAGGTGACCAAGACATGAGTACCGTAATCATGAGCAGGGCCTCAAAGTCCAGGAAAGGGCATGATTGGCAGGCAAAACAAAGCTATGCAAAAATCCTCCTTCCCATGGCTGCCACCAGTTGTGCAAACAGGAGCTGTGAGTTCAGGAGGACCTCCAAATTGCACGTTGGATCTATTTAGGATAACTCCTATTCTAGAACTTGATCATATGTCATCAAGTTGTTGTCAACCCTTGGGACCACCTATGTTTTCTCCATGACGATGTACCCTTAACCTAGTCCTTCCAATGGCACTGGAGTCCTTTCCAGAGAGCTGGGTCTTTATATAATGTGTCCAAAGTAGGATAATTTGGGTATTGACATGGATGCCTCAGATGAGAACACTGGGTTGATTTGTTTAGTTACTTTGGAAAGCATTCTGAACTCAGGAGGAGGAGGAGGAAGAGGAGGAAGAGGAGGAAGAGGAGGAGGAGGAGGAGGAGGAGGAAGAAGAAGAAGAAGAAGAAGAAGAGGAGGAGGAGGAAGAGGAGGAGGAGAAGGAGAAGAAGAAGAGAAGAAGAAATGATAATATTGGGATCCTCCCTTATACTGAAACTAGGAGTCCTATGTGAAAGCATATTTCAAACCTGAGAAAATTACTGTTTCTCAGGCTCAGTTTTTAGTCTCTTTTTAAAGAATTAGATAGGCACTCATAAAAGTAATATAATGCAGAAGACAATGGTATAGCTATATGCAGCTGTATCAAGAAAATCCCATTAATTTCAATGAAATGTATTCAAAGTTTGCTATTTATTTATAAGTTGGAAACTTTCAACTTGTTCCTAGTTGAGAGCTGGTCTTCTGTATTCTTAACACTGAGGCTTCCTGGGAGGAGCTTGCTGGTGGTGGCAGCAAAAAATCAGCTGCCTCCGAATTCCTGGCTACGTACCTGTTTAGAGGATCTTCCATCTGACGTCTTATCAGGTTTTCTTATCCTTCAGGCAAGAAGGAAAGAAGAAACTGTTTTGCTGGCAAATGCTCTTCGATTTTTGCAGCTTTTGTGCTTGCAAGGAAAGGGGGGCTAGCCCAAGGCAGAACGGCTGTCCGTGCTGGGAACTTCAAACTGCCTTGTGCAGGACAAAGTAAGACTCCCCCACTCTGCTCAAAGTTTTGTTTGATTTAATCTTATCACGAGCTGAATCCATTTCCGTGCACAATAATTGTTTATCAACATTTTAGCTTCTTTTCTTTTTCTCCTCCGAAAAATTATTTACTTAGAGGCTTTTAAAATGGCGCCGAGCAGGCTGGTTTCTCCGGTAATAATGAACACTTTTTGTTAATCCTCACAAGAATTCACAAGAATCCAAAACAAAAGAGATTGCTTATCACATGTTTTGGTTTCACAATAGGCCAGCAGAAGCTTTTTAATTAGCTTTATTTCTACAAGAATGTTACTCCTTCATTAACTTTGCTTATCTGGAAGTTAAATGGTGATGAATCTGCTGAACGGTCTTGTTACAATGTTTACTCACTGAAAGTTTTGCCAAGCCTTAACTTCAAAATAAAAGGGGAATTCAGCCTCTTCACTTAAAGCTGCATATTCAGGCAATAGAGTTTTATTAACTGCAGGCAGATAAATTTTGAAATGGCCTCAAAACCAAATATTAACTTGAAGTTGTAAATTTTTTTTTCTTATTACTATTCAAAATACCAGCTTCAATTTTGTAAAAGGCTTTCTTATCCAGCTGCGTTACAAGATGGCGATTTTATAGCTTCTGCGTTTGATATATGACACACTCAATCAGCCCTATTCTCCTGAAGACTTCTCCTTATTAACTGTTAAAAATCTATAAATAGTACCCCATTTAAAACCGAGGGGAGCAGAGACTTTGTTTGTTTGTGCGTTTTTTATAATGGCTCCCAAATCGAAGCAGTCTAAGCGTTTCCTTAATAATACATCTCAAGAAATTGTTACAAAATCGCTGCCCTTGCCTCCCACGCCCTCCACTGGAGATCTCTTAACGCAAGAATTTCTTTTTGAAACCCTTAAAGAGTTCAGACAGGAAATTAAACAACTTTTATCGGACTTATATGATAAACTGGATGCCAAGATTGCTCAAACAAGGGAAGATACGATCAGAGTTATGACTGTTATGACAGGCTATGTTTCTGAAATGGAGGACAAATTGGAACTTTTGGAAAAAACTAATTCTAATTTGACATCTAAAATTCAAACGTTACAACAGGAAGTTGAAAATGCTCAAAAACAACTCGTTATGATAAATTACGATAAGACTGCGTTTGCAATAAGAGTCAGAGGATTGCGTGAAAAGGAACAGGAGAATTTGAAACAGACCTTTTTTGAAGCTTTCAGACGTTTGGTGGGAAGTCCGGGATTTAACTTTGATTGGCAGATTCAAAAAATTTATCGCCAGAACTCGTGTGTAGCAAAACAACGACAGCTTCCGAGGGACATAATTATATATTTCACCACAAGAGAATCCAGAAATGCGATAATACAGAAGTTTTACAATAACAGGCTGCGAATCGATGGACAGGACTTGATTGTTTTTAAAGAAATACCATCTCAAATATTAAGAGCAAGGAGAGACTACACTTTCTTAACTGAAAAACTCAGAGATTCTCAGATACAATATAAATGGGAAGTGCCATCTGGTATCACAGTCACATTTGAGAACCAAAAATATCGTCTCAATTCTGTTTGCGAAGCCCGAGATTTTTACTACAAAACCCTGAAGGTGGGACTTCCTGATTCATCCGGACTTGGAGAAAGACAAGGAGAAGGAGAAGATAAGCAGCGGGACACGTGGCTACAAGGCAGCGGGTGTTGCTTTCCCTTTCCAGAAGGGCAGAAGAGTAAAGAATAAAGATCCAGCTATGCCTTTAAAATACTTCTTAAATTTTTAATTTGAATAAAATTTCAGGACTCCTGTCTGGTATAAAATGACAAAGCTGTATACCGATGAAGAGATATTGAGACTGAAAGAAGCGGTGCTGAATTTGGACATATATTATATGGGACTTATATAAGACTTGTTTGAATCTTAATTTAAACTGCGCATGATCTATTCTTTGGGGCGAGGAGAGCGGAGATCATAGTTTTCTTGGATTGTGGTTTGGGATGAATGGAGTCGGGTGCGTGGGGTAGATGGAAGGGTAGTGAAAGTTCAATTAGATTATCTTGATCCAGAATGTAAGCTGATTTTTGTATAAATTGTTATTTGAATACAAGGTTAAGAAAGATTATCTGGAGAGTCTACACGAGGGTGGAGTAAATATGAGAGGAGCAATGGAGGAGGATAAAATATATATGCGGACACGGGTAAAGGCAGGATGGGAGGTATAGAATTTATATGCGGAAGCAGGTAAAGACATTGTTTAAAATTTTAAAAATAATGAGAAGCTGAGTTTAATGTTAGAGAGTATATTGACTTCTCTTTCTTGGGGGGGGGGTTACCCCCCCTCCTTTTTTTTTCTTTTTATTATTCTTTTCTTTTTTGTTCTTTATTTTTTATTATTTTTTATTATTTTGTAACTTCTAATCTATTTGGTTTCAATATACTCCAGACTTTGCTTGATAAAGAACGATGCCGGGAATGGGACCTGGGAAGTCGGAAGGGGGTCAGGGAGGGGGGTTCAGGGGGTGGGTGGGGGGGAGGGTGGAAGTATAGACTCAATTTTCAGAACAATGAATGCACTTGGATACTGTTTTTTTTTTCTTCTTTCTTTTCCTTTTATTTTTCTTTTGTTTTAGTACAAAACAAATAGACCAATGAATACTAGAAATACACCGAAGCGAGGTGTAGAGGGAAAGAAGAGGGGGGAATTAAGAGGGAGTGAGAAGGGAATGTAAGGAGGGTGAGATGGTGGGAAGGGGAGAAAGGAATGGCTGAGGGGGAGGGGAAGTAGAAGAGGGGATTGTTGGAAGGGAGAAATGAAAGTTGGAGGGGTAGAAGGAAGGGTGTATGTAGGATAGAAGTGTTATGAGTGGTTTATTGCTTCTTTTTTTTTTAACTGCACAGTATTTAAGTGATTGTATAAAGGAAAATGAAAATGTAATAAAAAGAAATTTTGAATGTATTCTTAACACTGTTGCATAAAAACGATTCGCCTAAACCTAAAACAACGGAATTCAAGCAATTTGCTTAAGCAGATCAGTTAAAGATTTTTGGCTCATACAGCATGCTAAGTTGATTAGCTTTATATTAGCCTGTATGCATATTGTTCAATGTCTTGTTTGACCTCAGTTTAATTGGGCTATGCTTTCATGTAGTTGATCTTTTCAAATCTGGAAGATAATCTGATAACCGTGTTGTGTACATTGTGTGCACTTAGCCAACACTGTAGAAAATCAGAAGTGCAGCACAATTGTCTTATTACTCAGCTGAGCAGTTGATGCATAAAAAAAACTGCTGCAAAACTTGCGAGCTTTTATCAGACACGCATGTTGTCCAGGGATATGAATTATGACAGCATTAGTAGCAGTAGGAAGCAGAATAACAACATTTCTATATTACTTTGCAAGCATTATTTCAAGAAGCCTTGTTTGCCATCATTCCCTTAAATCAGAATATATTATTATCTTCATTCAGCAGATGGGGGTAGGTGCCTTAACTGACAGTTGTCTTAGATGACATTTAAACTGGAGACTTTGACATATCAGCTCCAGCTTCATAGCCTTACAGTGGAAGGGGCGTTTGCACTCATCCCCCTTCTTACAGGGATTTAGCTGTTGGACTACAGTTCTTATCTGAATCCCAATTGAAACCAAGGGCAAAAGCGAAAAGAGAATATACTCTGAGAATGAATTAAGGAGCCTGCAACTTTTCACTATCAGAGAGCTAACTCACTATCTGGTTGCCTAAAATTTACTCTTAGCTTGGCATTCAAGGGTTCCTTTCTTTCCACAACACCCCAGTTTAGAAGCTGGCAAGGAAGACGTTTGCTGCCGTTGCTGCTACTGGGATCCACAATCCCTTTGTGCTCTGCTAAAATCTCTAGAGGGTTAGCCGTGCATCACAGCCCACATTCACCCTCCTCCTGCTCCATAATCTTTCAGATGACACACATTTCCTCATCTAAGGAAATCTGTCTGCCTACATGCGCACATGCACACACACACAAAGTCATGAATTATATGAAAGGGCGTCTTCGGACAAATCCTTAATACAGCAGCCTCCGTTCCCCACGGGAGGAAAAAAAAGTGAAAACCATCTTTAACAAAAGACGGTTGTCTGAGATGACCAACCAATGTGCTGGTGGCACTTACTGTCTGCAAAGAAAAGAGGCTTTCCCACCACCACCCACCCTCTGGACGGGGCAGGCTCGCATGGTCCCTAACAGGACACTCAAAATCTCCCACCCTCTTTGAAGGGAGCCCAATTATTGGGAGGGGCATGTAGGAGTCCCAAAACTTGCAGGGGACACTCTGAGTGCAGAACATCCTCAGGTTCCCATCCTGTGGAGAGCCTACCCTCATCCCGAACCCTTCCTTAACCCCTCCTCTTTATCAACCGCGTTGTCTTAATCTCTCCCCACCCACCACCCACCCCCTCTCCTCCGAGGAAAATAGCCGCTCAACCACCCCTTATCTTTCCTTTCCCATCAATCGCGCCTCGTGACCATATTGATAACTGCCAAAAGCTGAGCCCCCTTGGGTCTTAGCAGGAAGGATCGGGGCGGGGGAGGCGCGGATCGCAGCCTTCGCAAGGCGGAGGTGGGAGGTGGGACAGTCCGCCGGCGTGGCGGGTGGAGGAAGAAAACCAACCCCGATCCTCCTTTCTATCCCGCCGCAACAGCCTCGGAGAGGGACCGTCTCGGAAGAAGGCAAAGTGCGGTCGATTCTCGCGGGGAGCGCAACCCGCCTGCAAAAGGAGCCAGGGGTGACATTGTTTGGCTTCCGGGGGTGAGACGCCTACCTGGCCCGTGGATTCCGTCTCGGGCTACCCACGGAAGAAACCGCAGGCGCTCTTCGGAGTTCTCGGGCAGCAGGTGACCAGGAAGGGAGGGGAAACACACCCCGCGGGCTTAAAAACCTGCGCGGGAGGAAATTAGCTTCGGAGAACGGGCGGGCGGGGGAGAGCGCCCGATCCTCGCACCTTTGGCTGCCAAACTGCTCCGAAGCACCTGACCCGCCGCGCCCCCTTCCCCGCCCTCCCAAGTGAACACCTCTTCTTCCCTCCAAGTCTGCTCCGTCGCCCGTCTGCGAAGTCTCTCCCTTGCCCCAAAAAACGATGCAGGGATCCTGCTTGGTACCCAAAGCGCAGGATGAGGGGCCCGGAGGCTAAAATATGAGCAACGGTTGCAGGAACTGGGTTCCTCTAGTCTAGTGGAAAGAAAGACTAGGAGTGACACGAGTTCCGATATGTGAGGGGCTACTCCAGAGAAGAAGGGGTCGCCCTATTCTCCAAAGCAGCTGAAAGAAGGACAAGGAGGGCCTCCTGCAGCCCTGAGCCCCACTTAATGACCTGCCTGTTCATTTACCGATACATCAGGGAGAGCGGAGGGGGGTTATCAGGTTTGACACTTGACTTAACAGCCAGCATGTTTTATGGTTATTATGGTTGAAATGATTAAAATGTAAGAGACTATTTATTGATGAAAATTCCTCCCCCCCTCCCCGTCTCACCAAAAGACGCCTCTGGGTGACTTACATTGTACACAATGTTAATGTGATGATTAGTATAGCATTTGTGATGTTGTGAGCTTGCCACCGTCCCCTTTGCTGTCCCTCTGTCTCTCGTCTCCTTCCACTCTTCAGGGCTCAGATCAGGCACCGACATCACTGGCAGAGCAGAAGCGGGAGCACTTTGGAAGAATTCTGCAGAATTACGCAAAATCCTTAAAAGGAAGCCATTATGTTTCACAATGGAAACATTCACACACACACACACACACACACACACGGAGGGAGGGAGGGAAGGACTTTCCTCTGTTATTTAAAGTCATTAAAAAAAGTGCTGAAGACTCTTGTGCGGAAGTGTTTATTTCCCTCCACACGGCATAAAGTCCCAGAACTTCTCTTTTCCGTTGGGCTCCTGTTCCTTTTCGGCTGCCGAAACTTTTCCACCCGGCGGTGATTTGGTGCCTACTTCAACTCCCTTCCCCTCCCCCGTCCCCTGGGGCGACTGTCCCGAGACGAGGATATTTCTGGATGCCTTCGACACAATCCATCTACGCCAGACTCATGAAACAGACTTGCTGATCAGAATGGATGCAACTGACTTGCTGATTAATAGGGGTTCCCATAACCCGCCTGTGTGTGTTTGTCTGCCGCTAGTCCCCCTATTTTGGATACCCCGTTTTCTCATTAGTGGTGTGCAAAAAATGAACGAGAGGCTTCTAGTTTCCTTAGGAACATGTTGGGGTTCCTAAGGGCAAAACACTGAGGTACCTGTTTAGAATCTTTAACTATGGAGCACCTGGTTTGTGCCTTAAATGACAGTTCCTGGGACTTAACCTAATCAGTGTGAACTGGGCAGTAAAGGAGGCTGCTCGTTATAGTCCCTCTAACTTAGAAAGCCCAATGATAATGATAGTTCTCGGACACACGTTACATAAGATAATCCAAGTTAGATATTTCTGGAAGTCCTTCATTCTCTTCCTTTTAATTTTATTGGCTATGTTGGAATCTGACAGCTGTCATGTGTTGATGTGCGACTGCAAACAATGTGAAGCTGCTTGAATGTAGAGAGAATCAGTGGAGTTCTTCCGACTCCTTTGAGAGTTGCAGCTTCCCTCTGGATCCCACTTCCGTTTCCAGGTGCTGGAACAACCCACTTGGAGGCCTTCTCTCAACACGGAGAAGAACCATATCATATTTCAATGCCTTTGTCAGGGTTCCAAATAGCATCCAAAAGTAAATCAGAATCCAAGGCAAAAGATTCCTCAAAGTTCCAATTTATTAAGACAGCCATGTCGGCACCTCTGGGAAAACCCGAATCTGAAAGCGTCCAGGTTTTCCCCACCCAGATGAAAGTTCAAGATCTTGCCCCCACACCCACAAGTCCATCCCATGGTCTAATCTCCCGCTGCCATGCTGGCAGTTCCAGCCATCCAGTTCCGGTCAGGTGCAGAGGTGCAGAGACAAAGGATGACCTTGGCTTTTCAGAAAGAATGTTGTTATGGCCACATAGCATCTAACTCCTTACAAGCCCCCTCCCATTTTCCCACAATAGAAAAAGGCATAGTAGAATAATAGAAAGTGTGGCAGGCCAAAGATCCAAAAGAAAGCTGCAGGCCTGACAGCCTTTTCATTTTGCAAAGTTGCTTTGGCATGGTGGAAATCTTCCTTGCATTATATAGGGATGTGCAAAATGCCACCTAAGTGCAGCAAAACTCTTTGATCTTGTTTGATGACTTGATCTGGAACACAGAAGTGGGATCTTCAAAAAAGGTTTCTCCAACTGGGGCCTCATTTTGATTCAAGTTCATAATTGGTGGGGGAGTTTATAACAACTCATCATTGGAAAGCTTTGGAATTAATCTTGATGAAGGTCTATGGAGATTCTCGGTCATCCAGTTGTCGGTT
This sequence comes from Thamnophis elegans, assembly GCF_009769535.1. NCBI lineage: Eukaryota > Metazoa > Chordata > Lepidosauria > Squamata > Natricidae > Thamnophis > Thamnophis elegans. The sequence continues at coordinate 14,422,934 of NC_045557.1, read as the reverse complement.
GTCCCTTTTCAGAAGGCAACTGGACTTCCTTTGTTTTTTCTTGAAGCCGTTTCACTTAACATAATAATGTTAATGATTTGATCTTCTAGAATGCAACTGTCAACTCTGCTTACATCACCAGCGTCGTTCTGCTGAGCAAATATGGCGATGACGTCCAGAACTTGCTGATCAGGAGGAAGCGAGAAGCCTTGCATCATCTAGAAGTACGTACAATAATACTTGTATTGGAAAGAGCAGAGGTGGCGCAGTTGGTAGAGTGCAGTACTGCAGGCCACTTCAGCTAACTGCTATCTGCAGTTCAGCAGTTCAGATCTCACCGGTTCAGGGTTGACTCAGCCTTCCATCCTTCCGAGGTGGATAAAATGAGGACCCAGATTGTGGGGGCGATATGCTGAATCTGTAAACCGCTTAGAGAGGGCTGAAAGCCCTATGAAGCGATATATAAGTCTAACTGCCATTGCTATTGCTATTGTGAATAAGGCTATCTTCGAACGAAAGAGCTATTCTGGAGTGTGGGCTAATTATTTCACTTAACGTAAAATGTGAGTCACTAATGAGATAGCAGTGAGGACTTCTCCCTGCTGGATGCTGTGGCCTTCCCACTGAGGCCAACTCTATACAGCATCTGTAGAAAGAGGAGCTTCCTCCATCCCGGGACTGAAATTAGGCTAAGAGCTTGGCTCCGTTCAAGGGTGCCCTTGAGAAACTCACCCATAGGGAAACCACCAGGTCAAAGGAAATTCTATTCATCCGGATCTGGAAGTCCAGTAGGGAAGGCTGCATCTCTCAAACCGTTGCTTGTGATTGATATACGTGATGGTTGCACATCCTGGGTTTTCAGAGCCTTCCAAGAAAGTTTCCCAAATAGACTGATTTGCTGATCCAGTGAAATAGCTTCCTTCTTTCCTGCCCCGTGCAACCCCTTGAGAATGAGAAGGGAGAATCTGACAAAGAATTTCCCTTTTCCTTCCACCAATTTATGTATACTGTAGTTTTTAAATTAATGGGGAGTTTTATTCGTTGCAGAGATTACTGTCGTGTATACTTAAACTTGCTTCTCCTAAGTAATCGTTCTCTTATCTAGAACATCCTAAAGGAGACCCCGAGGTGCGACCAGGAGATCATCAACAGTGGAAATGCAGTGAAGGCCATCACCCTTTTGTGGTAGGCATTTCTTTCATGTTTCTGTGCTTTTCAAAAATGTTCCATAAAGACACAAACACACACACACAGACATCCCAAAAGCCATGAACAGAAGCCATGCAGAGGGTTAAATAATTCTGCTCAATTCCCAATCTTGAAAGTGCATGAGAGGGGCAAGAGAGGGTGAAATACCCAAGTTGACCCTGCAAGTTCCAATGTCAGCAGTAAATTTGCCTGATGATACTGTGATGCCTGTTTTATCATTCTTAAATGATTCTTAAATACCAGATACCTTTGTTCCTAAATGCCCATTGTTCCAAACTAACAGACAAACGTGTTTTCTTCTGCTAGGAATTACGAAACGCTAGAAGAAGGGGAATTTCAGGTCCTGGATTTGTGCATCTCCAGCCTCTTAAAGCTCCACCCGTGCAGTTCCCTGGAACATCAGGCAAAGTCTGGAGACAAATCCATAGGACGGGTTAGTAGTAGATATTAAACATTTCTCTTGTTTCCCATAGGTTCGCCATCACAGGTGTAGGGTCTGCTTGGGCAGGAGGCTAGACTAGATGACCTACAAGGCCCCTTCCAACTCTGTTCATCTGAATCTGTACCTGTATTCTGGTTTCCTTTGTTTCAGGGGTGTTGCTCGGTTGCTTGCAAGGTGATTTCTGGTATTCTAAAGAGCCTTCTGGCGTGGCAGACAGATGAAGCTCACCTGCACAGAATAATCAAGGTACGATCGTGTGTGGAATAGTGCGATGAGATTTGTGATGTTGTCCCCAGACCTGGGCTCTTGCTTGGTGTCGAATCCTATAAGTCACGGGACACAAGGTGTGATACAGAGTTATACTACTTTTATTTTGGTACTGTTGAAATAAATGTCCTTTCGGGTTCGGCTCCAAGTGGGGAAGACGACACTGGAGACATGGAGGCTGCTTGGAAAGATGGTTTATTGGTGGACAGGGCCACATGGCTTGAGCCCTGAACAGAAAAGGTGATCACATGCTTCAATGTTGATGGAGAAGAAGAGAAGGGCTGAGGAAGGGGCTTGCTAGGCTTTTTATACCCTGTTCAGTCCCACCTCTCTGTTTCCTGTTCCTGTGTAAGAAATGTATTCTGACTGGTTGTCAGACTCCCATGGTGCCATGCAGGGGGCTACTCTCTAGGCTGTGATGAGTTCTCAGTTGCCTTGTGGTCAGTTGAGTAATATCCCTTCCCCCTACAGCTGCAGTGAGGAGAAGTCTTTATTATGTAAAGTGGGCTAGCCTGGCTATCTTAATGGCCCATTAGCTGGGGATGGGCAGAAAGCTATAGGCAATTATTCTATCTTTTAAAACATGTTTCTTTTCACATCCAGATAAATATTCTGCCTTTTCAATATTTCCTAGGATATTTCATTTTTCTGGGAGAGGGCTGGATGATAACTTCCCACAGTACCAAGACCTAAAGACCCCTTTTCTCTATAATTAGGAGTTTGAGTTTTCCAATGGTATAAATCAGCCATTAAGAATGGAGCATACACCCACACCTTACGCAGCTCCCCCGCAGCTCCTGGCAATCCAATTTCCCTTAGGGGCGATTGGAGTTCTGTCTCAACTGCTCCCTTGGACCGGGTGTGTGGTCCAGTTTATCTGTCCCTTCAGGAACCTTTTTGGTCTCCTTCCTCCTGGCCCCACCTACTGGGACCGTTGGTTCTTTTAAACCAATATCTGATTCTGCCTTTTGTCTCCCTGGGTCTCCTACCCCTTCAGTGCCAACCACTTCATGCCAAGGACACACTGGCAGAGGGCACTGATGGCAGAGACCCTCCTTTTTAATGTTCCGGTCTTAGATTCGTTCTCTGGGATTTGATCTCTTTTTACCTTGCCTCCTGTAGGCTTATTACCCATCCTTGTGACTATGTCTCAGAGGTTTTCCTAAGAGTGTTACATTCCGTCCACTTCACACCTTACAGCCCCTTGGGGAGTCCCCCGCAATAGTCTCACCTCATCCTCTGGACGGTCAACTTCTGCCACGTAAGCTGAGGAAGCCTGGCTTTTGTTTCCAATAACTTTCTCCACGATGAAATTGTCCACACCTTGATTTTTCTGGGCTTCGACCTTTGAGTCCCACACCGTCCAGGGACTTATCTCAGGGCCAAGTCCAAAAGTAGGCAGCTTATGGTCATTCTGTCCCCCTTTCCCTGATTTGGCTGCCCCCAGATGAATACACAGCCAAGGTACCTGGCCAGACATAATTCTTAGGAGCCATTCACTCTCCTCTCAACAGCCAACTTACATGAACCTGGAGGCCTCCCCTTTGATTTGTCCCTCAGGCAATGGGGGATCCAGGCATGTTTGCCCGCATTCTCCAGCAAACTCTTGTCCCCAAACCTGGGTTCTTGCTTAGTGTCGACACCGATAAGTCACGGGACAGAAGGTGTGATACAGAATTATACTTTTATTTTGGTACCAAGATATACGGACCCCAGTTTGAAAAGCTAACCAAGGACCAAAATATTTGAATCTTACAGCATTTTGTATAGTCAAGGGATGGTCACATTCAACCCTTTGCCCTCCCCCTCAGAATGCATGCATAACAGATCATATTGATTGGTTATTTGGATATAGAAGTTGAGATATTGCACAACATCTCAACTTCTTTTACTCTGCTTTCCTTCTTATTTCCATCCTACCAGTGAGTGAAAACCATATCGCCCCCCCCCCCTTCGAAATCCCTCTTGGGTTTCTCACTTGCTGCTGTGCAGATTTCACATTACAAAGCACTTGAAATTTTAAAAGAAGCCATTTCTGCACTTACAAAAGGAAAAGCAACAACAACAAAATTATTCCAGCCCATGCATAAGAAATAAAACACAAATTTAAAAAGTCCTTGGCGGAATAAACATAAACTAGTATTTTTCATTGAAACGATTATAGTTTTCTATAAGTATTTTTTTGTAAAACATAGCAAGATATTTATGTGTGTAGAAAAAGGAATTCTCTCCGCTTTTCCTAGGCCTTGGGGAACTGGCTGACATCGCCTGACCTCACCTTACGTGAGAGAGCAACCCGGTCCCTGATCCAGCTGCTTCAAATCTATAAAAGGCAGATCCCACCCGAGGTGAGTTTGTTGAGGAAGCGGCCTTTCGTACACCTGGATGAGATGGGCTTCCTGTTGGGTTCCAGAAGGTCAGCCTTGCATTCATCCTGTGCCTGTCTTATTCCACAGAACCCGACCATCAGAAACAAGGGACACTGGATTGGCCTGTTGGTCCCTTTCTGTGTCCATACAGAACCTGCCTTCCGGTACTGGGGTCAAACTGCCACCTCTTGGCTGCTGAACATGAAATTCCCAGCTCCAGCAACAGGTAGGTTTCCCTCAGTGACTTATGGCCATTTTTGCACCCTTGTGACCGTTGCAGCATCTCCCTGGTCCCGGGATTTACATTTGGAAGCTGGACGACTGACTCCCATTTACGATGGTTGCAGTGTCCTGGCATCACGTGATCCCCTTCTGACAAGCAAAGTCAGAGGGGAACAGGGGTGGGTTTCAGGGGGTACCGGTTGGTCAAATGTAGCGTCTCTTCCGGTACCCGTTCTTCTGGAGGCCATGTACTAGAACACTCCCTCCCATTGCCTGCCCCCTTGCTCACTCCCCCCACCCACTCAGTCGCCACTCGCTTGCCCCGCCTGTCCGCAATGCGCTTGCCCCGCCAACAGCCACCTCTTTACCAATAGGATCAGAGGGTGGAATATATGCACAGATGAGGCCCTGGGGATGAGAGGAAAGGTCCTATGTGGAGACAGGACTCTGGTGTGGATGGAATGGACATGAGAGTGAGGAATAGAAATTCCGATAAAAACATTTTCTCTTGTCTTCATTTCTTTGCCTTGGCAATTAAGAGCTTTGCTCCTTTCCTGTCTCTCTCTCTCTGAAGAGGGAGAGGAGTCGCATGGGGGGGGGGGAGGGCTGCCTCAGAAAAAAACTGTTTGTTCTTTTATTCTGCTCTGCAATAGGAAGGAAGGAGGGGGGGCTGCACATTAGCAGTGAGGCAAAAGTTAGCACCTTAAAACCACCTGCCAGGAAGAATAGCTCGCTTATAAGGAGAAAAAAAAAAACCCCCAAACTGGCACACTTTGCAAGATACCTGTGACCTTTGGTGAGAAAACAATGTAAAATCAGGTTTCAGTATGGACAGTTACAGGCCAGATGGAAAAGAGATCAAAAAATCGGTTTTATGCAAGACGCGGATAACTTACTAAAACAAATCAGAAATCAAAGTCCATGCATATAATATATATAATGCATATATAATGCATTAATAGAAATGGATTCGGAAACAGAATTAATTAAAGACTGTTTGATAAAGTGGGCCCAAAATTTTGAAGAACCCATAATGTTGGATACATGGGAAAAGATCTGGGTAAGAAATGTAAAGTTTACACAAGCCCAAAATTTGAGAGAAAATCTTTATAAGATGTTTTATAGATGGCATCTGGATCTTAAAAAACTGGCCTCTATGTATCCGAATTTACAACCTAAATGCTGGAGATGTGACAGTGCTGATGCTACATATTATCATATATGGTGGACTTGTAAAAAGGTTAAAGCATTTTGGATAAAAATATGGTGGATTATGCAAAATGTTCTTTAAAAAAGGATAAAGTTTACCCCTCAGTTATTCTTGTTAGGTATAATTACTGATTGTATAGTTATAGAGACTAACATGATTCTGCATTTAATAATTGCAGCAAGACTGTTGGTGGCGCAATACTGGAAGAAGGAAGATTTGCCTACTATTCAAGAATGGACATTAAAAGTAACAAACCTAGCAGAGATGGCTAAAATATCAGCGTATCTCAAGGACCACTCAAATGAGAAATATAAACTGGAGTGGAGAAGATGGATTGACTATACTCAAAATAAATACGGGACTAAGAAATTCCAGATAGTTTATGACTGAAGAAACAAGGAATGATATAATCTGTTTAGAGCCAGCCTAGCAAAGAGGAGTTAAAGCTCAAATGGAAGATGATACTAACTTTTTTTAAAGCTTATTTTAGAATGTCTTTGTTAAAGATTTATACCCTGTGTTGGTTCTGGGAAGTCGGGGGGGGGGGGGAGGTTGGGGGGAGGGAGGTAAATATTTGTAAAAGTTTTTTTTCTCCCAAATTTCCATTAAAAAAAAGGTAAAATCCAAAGAACCAACCAGAAGGACCTGTTGTGCATGTATGATTAGGGGAAGGGCAAAGGGGAGACCCTCCCTTGACTGTGAGATTCTCCTCTTGGCCCTTGATTAGCTTTTCAATCCTTCCATCTGGGAACCAAAGTGAAAGGAGGATTCTCTATCACGCCTTGTGTCCGGAGGCTTATCGGCTTCGACACTAAGCAGGAGCGAGTTTGGGGGACAAGAAAACCAGGGTGGGTTTTACTCAAGAGGCCAAAAGAAGAGGGAAGGTTCCACACACAGAACCCAGAGGGAAAAAGGAGGGAAATAAATACTCCACAGTTCTCCACTTCTCTCCTTTGCCCCTTTCCCGCCACAAAATGGAGGACCCCGTGGGGCTTGCGCCATCTTTAGCTGTCCCTCTCACTGCCTGTAAGGGGCAGCCTATAGTCTGGCCTTTAAGTGATGCCTGGCCTCTGCAGGCAGTGAGTAGGACAGCTAAAACTGGCAAAGACCCCGCATCCTCCATTTTGTTCTTCCGGCCCCTTTTTGGGGAGGATTGTTTTTTCCCTCCATAAAAAGGTAAGCAGTTAGAATAATGGACAAATGGTCACCTGTCCAACTGCCCAGTGCAAGATCTACCAGGGCATGTTTCTCAACCTTAGCAACCTGAAGAAGAGTGGACTTCAGTTCCCAGAACTCCCCAGTCAGCAATCAGGGTCCTTCTCCACTGGGTCTTTCCATGATTTAGCTGTCCCTCTCACTGCCTGTAGGGGGCAGTCTATCATCTGGCCTTTAAGCCATACCTGGCCTACGCGGGCAGTGAGTAGGACAGCTAAAGCTTGCAAAGACCCATGTGTTTCTTCAGGCACCTCCTTCTCACAAGGCCTTTTGAATATGAATCACATCTGATCTTCGGGGCTCGAAGCCCCTTCAGGATTGGCTCATCAATGGATAAGCCACGCCCCCAAGGGAAGGCAGCCGGTTGGTGGTTATTGTTCAAATCTCAGGTCCAGGCCAATCAAAGCCTTGGCTTGTGACATCAGAGGCTCCTCCTGAGCTCATTGGCTGGAGCTCGCCATGGCAACCTCCAGCATCCTTGGGGAGTCTGGACCACTTAATGGAGGCTCTGCTCAACATCCCTGGAAAGTGGCTGGATTGGATGGCTGGCACTGGGGGCATCGCAGGGTCTCCCTCGCCTGGGCTCCTCAGGAGGGAGAGACCCTTCGCTTTAAGGCAGAACTAAGGGGGGGGAGATTAGAAAAGTGGGGGTTCCATTAAACTTCACAGACGTGCTGATACCTTCCATGTTGGCAGCCTCCATCCCTGTCACCAATCTCCTCATCCATCATGTCAAAGGTTCTTGTCTCCAGAAAGGGGCTGGGCCTGACTGGCTGGCTGACTGGCAGTGAAGGGCACTCGGAAAAACCTGCAATGTTTAGGGGCCCAAAAAATGGCTTCAGGCTTTCGCAGTTGGGTGGGCATTGCAACCACAAAGCTAGAGGTCGACCTGCTTCATGATTTGGGGAAATGACTAAACTCTGATTCCGTTGGCCAGATAGTAGTTATTTCCCAATAGCACACTTGGCCTGGCGACTGGACATTTGTTTTCGTTTTTTATTACTTGGATTTTTTATACCGCCTTTATTATTTCTCTAAATAGCTGAAGGCAGTGAATATATCTAAGATTCCTTCATCCCCACAAGAACAACCTTGTGAAGGCTGAGAGAGGGACTGGCTCAAGGTCACCCACTGGGCTTCGTGGCTGAGATGGGACTCGTAGTAAGTACTTGCGGGGGTGGGGGGTGTCTGTCTTAATTCCAATGGTCACCACCTTTTCCTGTTATCAGAAATCATAGCAATACAAAGACAGTCAAATCGATGGAGAGCTGATACCGAGTCCTGTGGGGGGTTTTGAGCAATGAGGTGCCTTGAGTTGGATTCAGAATGAAATGGGAAGTCAGGATAGTTTGAAGAGAGACCAGTATTGAGGGATTTTGTTGGCGTTTCTCAAACTAGGCCCCTTTAAGGTATGGGGGACTTCAACTCCCAGAATTCTCCAGCCAGCCATTTAGCAAGCAGAATTCTGGGAGTTGAAGACCATCCAAGCCTTAAAGGGGCCAAGTTTGTGTTTTTTACACAAAGTTGTTATACTGTAGTTTAATGACTGCTTTAGGACAGGGGTGTCACACTCAAGGCCCACAGGCCAGATCTGGCCTGCAGGATGCTTAGATCCAGCCCGCAGGCCATTCTGCACACAGCGGACTGGCCCACGGCGCCTCTGCCAAAGAAAACGGAGCTTGAGAGGGCCGTGAGTGGCCCTAATAAGCCCCAGTTTGCTGGTAGAGCACTGCAGGAGGCTGTGGCTGCTCAAAACGGAGCCTGGGAGGGGAGCCTCTGACACACGAGTGATGTCGAACTGGCTACTCCCACCCTGGCCACACACATCCCCCCCCCCGAGGTCAAACACAACCCCGATACAGGCCTCAATGAAATTGAGTTTGACACCCCTGCTTTAGGCTTTTGTCATTTGATTGCATTAACCCTAATCTGTTCCCTATTTGTAGGTTAAGGCAACAATGAAAAGGAAATAGACAATAGAAGCATTCAGCTGAAAGGGACCTTGTAAGTTAACCGCCTGCCCGCCTCCCTGCCTGCCTGATTGGCTGATTGATAGATTGATTCTGTGTCATCAAGTTGAATGTTGATGCCTAGTAGCCCATAGATCAATTTTCTCCATGGAGATCTGTCCCCAACCTGGTCCTCTGGGTCTCCCAACCTTCCCCCATCCCCATTTTAGTTGCTTATGAGTGATCCTTCACTTTTCCCAGCATTGCAGACTTCTCCAGGGAGTTTGGTCTGCATTGATTGACAGCATGGAAACTGTGTGGACTCTGAGTGACCACAGAGGTAGATGGATGACCTGTCCCCAGTCTGGACTTTCAGGTCTCCCAAAAGTTCACCCATCCACACAGTAATCAAATCCACCAACCTTACTCTAAAATTTCCCCCCTTTCTCTTTCCTTCCACCTTTACCAGCACTAGGAACATTTCCAGAGAGCTGATTTTCACTCGATGTGGCTCAAATATGATATTTTGAACCTGGTGGTTTTTAGTTGAGATCTGGGTAGATTATATATCGAAAGGATCCTTCGTCAGGAGACACACACACACCCGCTGCAGATGGTTGGTTCTCCACTCCTGCTGCATCTCATGCTAGCAGAAGATGATGGACTCCAAAACTTTAGGAAAAAACCAGAATGGAGAAGGCAGGTTAGCAAAATTAGCCCTGAACTGAGAGAGGGTGTGACTGTGTCTCTCCATTTGTCAAACAGGTCAGCAACAAGGAAAAAATGGTCATATGGTCAATATCCTTGGATGATCTCTCAGCGACCACTGATAGTCCCAACCTCCAGGTTGATGAACTGAGAGACTCCTTTGACTTTCAGACCCAGAAATCCCAGAAAGACAATCAGTGGATGAAAGATCAGCACAGCTGTCTCCAGGAGAAAGTGGATCAACTTAAGACCACAACCGAAGACCTGCAGAAAACCTGCAGGAGATCATGCCATCCGTTAGAGCTAGAGAACAAATTTTTGGTGAAATACATTGAAGAACTCTACAAAGAACTGCATGAGGTTACTAGCCAAGTGTCCATCTCAAGCAAGAGAAGGCTGACTCTGAGAAAGACCTCAAAGAGGTGAGGAACTTTCTGCCATGTGCAGAAAAGCCACTGCAGCCAACTGAGAAAGTCACCCCTCTTCAGAAGATGAGGGAAAACAAGAAGAAGCACCTCAAAAGTCTGCAGCAGCCGCATCTGAGATCCCAGATCCGGCTCTGGCCAGACTCACCTGGCACACAAGGTAGCAAGTCCCCCCATCACCTCCCAGGTACACCAGATAGGAAATACGACCAAATGAGGAAACTCTACTTTATTGGAAGGATACAGAAGAGAATCTTGCAAGTCCGAAAGTACAAATCTCCCACCAACTCTTTTGAAAGCCTGAAAAATGAGGGAGGGTCCTTTCTGGGGTTCTTTCTGTGCCAGTTATGCACCCGGGGGCTCCCCCACCTTATCTGGTTATTCCCTGTGCAGCAACATCTCCTTGTCTCCCCAAGGTCCTTTATTTGTTACTATTCCTTTATTTCTATAAACAACTCTAGGCAGTCAACCTATCAAACACATCTTCCTTCTCTTATTTCCCCTCACAACAACAACCCTGTGAGGTTGGTAGGTATAGTGACTGACCCAAAGTCATCCAGCTGGCTTTCATGACTAAGGTGGGACTAGAACTCAGGAGCTTCCACTTTCTAGCCTGATGCCATATTTTATTTGCACACATCTTTACACTTCCTCAGTAGTTTGTGGGAATGCTGGTGATATACCTTGACCCAGCAGAATATTAACTACGGTACTTCCTGATAATTAAGTTAATTAATTAGGATAATGCCTCATAAAACTGAGGAGGTATGACTAGCAATTGGCCCTTGCTCATCTAGTCTTCTATATTGTCATTAATACAGGCGGGATAGTTGAAGAAATAGGATTTTGTGATGCAACATTTACACCAACTCTTAGACAAAGTTACTTTGATGTTGTTTTAAAAATACCATCCAGCTTTTAGAACAATATCTATGAATTCCTGAGTGCATCAGAAAAATCCAGCAGAAAAATAGATAATTTTTAGCAGTAGGACTTAACAAGCTCTCTTATTTCGAACGAACGAATGGCAGCTGCAGTGTGAATCTTTCATTAAGATTTTATTTGTACTTTTTCTCATATCATTTCTTTTTTTAATCAATTTTTTATTTAATCAAAACCTCCAAAAAATGTTTAAAAAAAATACAAGCAAGCCCCAAAAGTTAAATAAAACTACATTAAAAAGTACATAAAAAGAAAAAAGGAAAGAACCAGTTCAGGTGAGGAAACCAGGAGTCTCTCAGTGGGGAATAAAAGTCTGGATGTCATCTTGGGGAGAGTCGGGAAAGCACTTTTCTTCCAGTTGTTCAGCAGCTGCCAGTCCTGGATGCTCAGCCTTCATCCTTGAGTCCTGCACATCATTTTCCACCAGATGTCCAGGAATTTGAACTCCTGGCACGGTCCTTCCTGACCTGGGCAACTAGAGAGCCAATCTGGGCTTCTGTCATGTGTGTTTTCCCCAATTGTTTATGGGAGAGACACTCTTTGTCCGATTCCCCTCATGAGTCCTGTCCAGCATGGTTGAACCTCAGTTGTAGCCCTCATCTTCCTCAGAGCACACACACAGTCAGCCAGATGTTCGGACTGGATGTCAGCTGTTCCAAGGAAGGCGGCCTTTGGCAATTGACTGATGGTGAGGTTGTCAATGCCGAAGGGGTCCAAATTGGGCTCCAGTTGTTTTGGCATTTCACCCCTGGCAGCTATTCATCCTGGGGCAAAAGAAGCACCAATTTAATAAGTAAATAAGTAAGCAAGAAATAATAAATAAAACTTAGCAACCAAATTAATATTTAAAACTACCAGGTTCCCACTCTCCTTCCTTTTCAGCTTCCAAGGCCAGCCATCCCCACCCAAAAACCCAAAGCAGGCAACGCAAAGCAACCAAGGACCCCAGGTGACCTCAAGAGACCCCAAATCCTCTCCCTTCAGCTAGGACTCTTCTTTTGGCAAGTCCTCCGGCCTCTCACTTCTTGCAGCCTCCAAGTTGCCCACTGACTGCAGTAGGCTGGGTTTTTCTGCCTCTCGAATAGAATCCATCTAAGAATTAAATAACAATAATATCATCATAATGAGAAAAAACCAAATTAGTTCAAACACTGACCATCCATCACATTGTGGTGCAAGGCAGAACGTCTGACATCCTTCGCTCATCAATGATGGGGATGTTGGGGTAGATGGGTCCCGGTATGTGCGGTTCCACCGTGATTATGGTGGCCTCCACATCTTCCTTTCGTTGTTCTGGCGACACTTGCAGACACCTTTTTCTGGGGATTGAGGAAGAAGAAAAGAATCAAATATAATCGACTGGTACATTGTTTTCTTAACAATGATAACAAAGATAATTTCCTTGGAAGTGGGGAAAGGACCGTGTTGCTGTCTTCGGAGAGAGCAAAGTCCACGCTCTGGACAGAGGAGACCCCTGGTTGGAAAGAGGGTCCAAGAGATCATCTACGTTAAAAGGAACAGCCCTCTCCCAACAGAGGGTGGGGGGGGCTATGACCCCCTCCTCTCTCCTGTCTACCACACAGTCCTGAGGACATGGGGGGGGGGCAGTCTGTATGCAAGGAGTCATCCAGGTCTCTGCAGGCTTTCAGAATGGAGAAGATCACCAGGATAGCATCTGCACAATGCTGGGAAAACCCAGGAACCCCTGCAGACGATATAATAATAATTAAAAATAATTCCAGAATGTGCAGAGATGGAAAGGTTAACCCTAAGAATCAAAGGAAAAGAAGATTCCGATTATGTCATAACATGGGGACTATTCTATACATGGTTAAATGACAGATATTGGGGTTAGAGGAGTGGAATTAGGTGAAATGTGGTTTACATGAGAAAGAAAAACAGAGGAGTAAATTTTTGTTGATGGTTATATAATTGATACAATAATCTATGTTATAATATGACTGATAAATTGCTATTTATCAGCAATTTTTTGCTGATAAATAAATGAAGGGAGACTAGTAGAGATCTATTTCAAGCTATTCAGTTCTCATCAGCTAGCCATACCCTTATTGGGATTTGAACTTAGGCTATTTTACATGTCAGGCAGTTGTAATAACCTCTAAGCCATAAGCTCTCTTCCCTTATCAGCTGTGATTATATATGATGATGATGATGATGATGATGATGATGATGATGATGATGATGATGGTGATTGTACATTTGTATGTTAGCACCTTGGACACCTAGAGACACACTGCTCAACGTAGAATGGAAATGTATGATATAAAATAATAAAAAAATATTTTTGAAAAAAAAGAATTTGGCTAGAGTTTGTACACAATCAAGCAGCTGTTTTTCAAAATAGTATAAAACTTATTGAAGGTGACAAAATTTCGGTAATCGAAGTAGCAAATGAACTTAATAATTTAAAATTTCAGTGTCAAGAGCGGTTAGATACAATTTTTATTCCCATAACTATCCGTAATAGTCTAAGGCAGCTAGAAGAACAAGGTGCAATAAATTGTGCAGACACCATGAATCATGTTTAAAAGTTCTATAGTAACTGCGTAGATTATTTAGAAGAGTGGACGGTACATTATAATGATATTGAACATTTTAATTGGGTTGCATTAAAAAAAGAACTTGATTGGCATGATGTGCAAAAATCATTCGATCATATTAATCAAAACTTCCCAAATCGTGATATTTCTGAAACTAATCTTTTTACTGAGGTATCATATTTAAAACAATATATGAATAAGGAAAAGGTTGAATCTTGGGCATCAGCAAAAATGACAATAGAGAACAAATGGCTAAAAATATTTCATCATTTTCAAACAAACCATATTTCATAAAATAATGTATTAAAAATTGTGGAATACGCGCTGTCCTTACCAGGAACTAATGCTGCGACTGAACGTGTTTTTTCTACGGTAAATCAAGTGTGGACATCAGAAAAATCACAATTAAGTGTTCAGACTTTGAAAGCCATTTTATGTGTCAAATATAATTTAACAAATTTGTGTGAAAAATTTCATGACCTTTTAAATAATGACAGCAATCTACTAAAAAACATTCACTCAAGTGAGAAATATGCCAAAGAGTAAAATTATTCTGTACATAATTTTTGTCAATATATTTAATAAATATAAATGTAAATAAATGTATTATATTTGTAAATTGTAGTTATGTTGAAATAAAAAAAATTACAATACTATTTTTGTGTTGTATGAAATTTTTTGTTGCTCCGTATAAAATTTTTAATCAAGCCTCCCCCCCCACCCGGTCAAAGGTGTCCCTCTTTACCACTCTGAAAATCTGGTCACCTTAAGATACATAGATAGTATAGAGAGGTATATAGACGGATACAGAGAGACACAGGGAGAAAATTCATTCTGTAGATAAGCAGGAGTTGGTTTTTAGTCTCGGGTATTTCTCTTTCTTCCTTGGGAGTTTGGCCTTGGGATGGAGAGTCTTGGAGGGAACCACCAACCATCAAAACCAGAAATTGACTCTTCTTCCTCCATCCCTTTTCTCTTTCGGAAATGGATCAAAATGAGCTGATGTGGCCCTCCAGTGAGAGACCCCAGAACTTCCTTGGAGACCCCTGGAAAGTGACACTGTTTTTCTTTGGGGTCTATTTATTCATTGGCCTCTGTGCTTTTCTTCCCCAGTGCAAGTAAGGTGGCCCTGATCAAGGGAGGGGTGTCATCACAACCTGGGAGCCCGAAGAGACTGAAAGCTCCCCAAAATGTTGGTGGAACTAATAGGAGAAAAGATAGAATACCTGAGGTCTGGAAGGGACTTTGGAGGTCTTCTAGTCCAACCCCCAATCTTTTCTTGAAAACCTCCAGTAATGGAGCCCCCATTAAGAATAAGCCTTATTATCATTGTTACAAAAACAATGTAGCGGTCAGTTTTTTATATATAAATATATTTTTAAATATTCTTTTGTTTCCTCTGACCCTTCCCTCCCTCTGATTCTGGGCTGCATCTGAACAGAGTTTCCTAAAGGAAAGCAGATTTCACATTCAAATCCTCCAGTTCTTTTTTTGTCTTTAAACATTTTATCAATTACAAAATAAAATACAAAAATACAAAGTCAAATAGGAAGAAACTGGTAGGCGGAGAGAAGAGGGAAGAAAAATAACGGGAGGGAAGGAGAATAGAAAAAAAGAATTGACTTCTGACTTCCTCTATTGCAATAAAATAAAGCATTAAAATCAAACCTCAACTTTTTAAAATTTTCTATAATAATTTAAAGGGTTTCTTAAAAGAAAGCAGATTTCGCATTCAAATCCTGAAGTTTTCAGAGAAGACAAAAATCCCGCCCCTATTTCTCTCTAGTGGCTGCCTGTATTCCTGGCCCACCCCCTTTGTCATGACAACCCTGTAGCCAATCACACGGGGGGAAGAGACGGTTGCCTGGGAGCTTCCCTCAGCCTGATGGAGAAGAGGCTGAAGAAGCCGAGCCAAAGGGGAGGGGATGAGGAAGAGACAAAACCTCCCAGAATTGCAGAGGGAGGAGGGCTTAAGCCCCCTACCCAGAAAAGGCTGCAATGAAGAGGGTCTCCTCAGCTGGGGGCTCTGAGAGCCTGGAGGGACCACAGGAGAACCCCATCTTTCTCAGAGTCACGGAGGGTCTCCTCTTTTCCTCCAGGGCAACCCCAGATCCCCCTTGGAAGACCCAGCCCTACATGGCTTCTCTCCCACAGGAGCCTCTCCTGGAAAGACACGGAGCCAGGCGAGGCTGGAGGAACCCCAGGGGCTACATCCCCCCCCCCCCAACATTCAACCCTGGGACCCATAAACCCATTCTCTTCCCAGGAATGTCCCAAACCCGCTCTCCTCCTTCCTGGCCATCCAGGAAGGAGGAGAGGGGGTCTGGGGTTTGCTTTCCCCTGGGTGCCCCATGCATGGAAAGAGGTGGCTGAGCAACATGGGATATGGTCTCCCCCCTTCCCAGGACTCAGGAGATGGAACCTGGAGGGGGATTTTGCAGATCTTCTCCCATTCCCCAACATGAGGCTCTCCAGCTTCCTTCTCCCAAGAGGGGCTCCCCACTCAGCTGGGCAGAGTCCTCTCTGCTATCCCTGCAAGAGCCCCCTTGGCTGGCCTCTGCATGGAAAAGGGTGGCAGGGGGACATGGGATATGGGCTTCTGCATTCCCAGTCCGTGAAGATGGAAATTGGATTTTGTAGGTCAGCTGTTTCACCTGCAGCACGAAGATCCTGAGCTTCCCTTCCCTCTCTCCCTCTCCTTCCTTCCTCTGTCCCTCTCCTTCCTTCCTTCCTTCCTTCCTTCCTTCCATCCATGAGAGGCAGACTTGATTTCACCATCTTTGTTCAATTGTTTTTTTTTCCTAACTTCTCTCTGTGTTTCTATCGCTCTGTGTGTTTTTTTAACTCTGCAAAGTTCTGGTAACTAGTTTTTCACTAAAGTTGATTTTGTTCAACAGGCTGGCTGCACTGTTGCATCAGAGTTTTTCCGGTGATGCCCTTGAGCATTAGCTTTCAAATTAAATAAATTTGGGTTCCAACTCAGCAGGCAGCTATTTCAGATCTGTGACATTCTCTGGTATTAACTGGCATCTGGGATTTTTCTCTTTAACCACAATGCCAACAAATGTCACATTTCTTTTTTCCCCCTTCAGCCACAAGTGCCGTGTATTTCCTCTGGGGCCAGTTTCAAGCCTGGAGACCCCAAACCTCTCAATTCTAGATGATGGATTTAATTGCATCTCTGCCCCTGTTATTATGAATCACATGAGGATTATTTCCCTTTCATTTCCCTCCTGGGAATTTCCCAACAATCTTTGAGTCCAAGAACTGGTTGAATTATCCAGGGATCCCTCCTGAGAGGGAGAATTATGATAAAAGTTTCAGCTTTGAGAAGAGAAATATGGAGTTTAGGGACAGGCAGGGTCTGTGCTCTTGAATGTCCGTCTCTCTCCTTTCCAGATGAAGCTGAGTGTTTCTCTGTGTTTCAATCAGGAAAGCAACTGGATCATATTCCACCTTGTGAGAATCCTTTGTATTCTTCTAATTCTTCTTTAGAAACAGAAAGGAGATTGATTGATTCACATCATGAATTATGGACCTCCTGCTTCTGCTTCTGATGCTGCTGGTGTCCTGTCCAGTCTCTGGGAAGCTGAGAATGAAATGCCCACAGAGTTTGGAGCACCAGAATGGAAAACGACCACAAAGCTTTTATAGGCCAGGAGACCATCTCATTGCTGTAGTCCTAAGTGGAAAGGAAAAATTGCACATAAAGTTGCTTTTCAATGTGGCTCCTTCTCTTCAGTTGGTTTTCCGTGATTGGTAAGTCATTCAGGGTGATGGAGTTGCACTCCCTCCATTCTAACACTCTCCTTCTTTTCTGTTTTTTATTCTTCATTTATTCCTATATTGGGGACTATATCTAATTTCCTGAATGATTTTGATTTCCATAGCTTTTCTTTTTGTCTTGTTTTGTGAAAGAGACTCAAAAAGGGTCTGAAAAAAAGCTAAAAGGACTCAAGATTATTTTCCTCTCTCAGTTCAATCCTTGATTTCTCACCTGAATAATGAATTTTATTTAAAGTAGTGGTTGAACCAGTTGCAGTTGCCGTACCTCAGCCAATATGCATATTTGTATAACTGATCATTGGTTTGGATCAATGTTGGTTTAAGGCTCAGTAGTAATTCTGGAGGCTTACATATTTTTAAAACATTATTTTTTGTTGCTGTTCATTATAATAACACCTTTTTTACCATAGGGAAATTGATGATTTTCAAAATTTATTTATTTGGTTTATTTTCAACATTCAAACGGTCAACAAGAATTCCCAGCTTCTGCACAATCTCACACTTGGCTACAACATCCATGCCAACTATTTCAGCACTTTCTGCACTTCAGATGCCTTGCTGGACATTCTCTCCACTGGAGAAGCCAATGTCCCCAACTACGGCTGTGGAAGGAAGGACAATCTTCTGGTTCTTCTTGATGGAGCAAAAAGGGAAATCTCCGTCCAGGCGTCAATGTTAGGAGGCACCTACAAAGTCCCACAGGTTTTTGTGTGTTGTTCTCCATCTGGTAAAGTGAGTGGTGGTGGGTGGTGGTGGGTGGTCCTCAATGGAACTACGTCTACATGGAGGGAAACAAGTAGTGGGGGACCCCCAGATTCCATTTTAGGCCCAGTACTATTCAACATCTTCATCAATGGTTTGGATGAGGGATAGGTGGGGAACTCATCAAATTTACAGATGACACTAAACTGGCAGCAATAGCCAACACCCCAGAAGATAGGCTGAAGATCCAGATGGATCTAGATAGACTTGAACCCTGGGCCTCTCGGAGCAGTGGACTTGTGATCTTCGTCTGAGGGGTAATGAGATCATACCCCTGTCGTGGTCAGACCACTGCCTACTGAGGCTTGACTTCCGGAGGCCAAACCCCCACTGTAGGGAGGAGGAACCAACCAGGTGGTTCCGCCCCAGGCGACTTATGGACCCTCTGAGGTTCCAGACGGAGCTTGGGGTTATTCCTGATACTCTCGCCCACAGTTCGGCGGAGACTCTGGTTGCTGCCTGGCACTCGGCGGCATCGGAGTCCCTTGACCGGATTGCGCCACTACGGCCCCTCCGGGTCGGCGGATTCCGGAGGCCTCCTTGGTTCACCGAGGAGCTCCGGGAGAGGAAGCGCCGGAGGAGACGCCTAGAGCACCTGTGGAGGTCCGATAAGTCCGAATCGAACCGAGCACTTTTGACAACATGCACCAAGGAATATATCAGGGCATTGAGGACAGCGAAAAGAACATATATTGCCACCTTGGTTGCGTCCGCTGAGTCCCGCCCAGCCGCCCTGTTTAGGATAACCCACTCCCTCCTAAATAGGAGGGATGTGAGGGACCCCCTACAGGGTAAGGCTGAGGATTATGTCCAGTTCTGACTGGCGGATGGAACTCGGAGGAGGCCTAATCTGTGCGATCTAATCGGTCGAAGGGAGGTAATCGGCAGGAGGCGGTCTCTCAAGTACTCAGATCCACTACCATGGAGAGATTTATGGATGGTAAGTAGCACCTTGAAGCGCACCCGGAGATCAACAGGTAGCCAGCGCAGCTCGCGGAGGATAGGTGTTATGTGGGCGAACCACGGTGCGCCCACAATCACTCGCGCGGCCGCATTCTGGACTAGCTGAAGTCGCCGGATGCTCTTCAAGGGCAGCCCCATGTAGAGCACATTGCAGTATTCCAGCCTAGAGATCACAAGGGCTCGAGTGACTGTTGTGAGGGCCTCCCGGTTCAGGTAGGGTCGCAACTGGCGCACCAGGCGAACCTGGGCAAACGCCCCCCTGGTCACAGCCGTTAAATGATGGTCAAAAGTCAGCTGTGGGTCCAGGAGGACTCCCAAGTTGCGAACCCTATCTGAGGGGTGTAAAATTTGACCCCCCCAGCCTGAGCGATGGAACGTTGGCCAAATTATTGGGAGGGAAACACAACAGCCACTCGGTCTTGTCCGGGTTGAGTACCAGTTTGTTAGCACTCATCCAGTTCTTAACGGCCTCAAGACCCTGGTTCATCACGTCCACCGCTTCATTGAGTTGGCACGGGGCGGACAGATACAGCTGAGTATCGTCCGCATATTGGTGGTATTTTATCCCGTGCCTCTGAATGATCTCGCCCAGCGGTTTCATGTAAATGTTAAATAGTAGGGGGGATAAGACCGAACCCTGCGGCACCCCATATGTTAGGGGCCTCGGGGACGATCTCTGCCCCCCAACCAACACCAACTGCGACCTGTCCGAGAGGTAGGAGGAGAACCACTGCAAAACAGTGCCTCCCACCCCCACCTCCCGCAGTCGTCGCAGAAGGATACCATGGTCGATGGTATTGAAAGCCACCGAGAGGTCAAGGAGGACCAGGATGGATGCATGGCCTCCATCCCTGGCTCTCCAGAGATCATCGGTCAATGCGACCAAAGCGGTTTCTGTGCTGTAACCAGGTCTGAAGCCGGACTGGAAGGGGTCAAGATAGCTAGCTTCCTCCAAGGACCGTTGAAGCTGGAAGGCTACCACCTTCTCAACAACCTTCCCAACAAAGGGGAGGTTGGAGACTGGACGGTAATTGTTAAAGACGGCTGGATCCAAGGATGGTTTCTTCAGGAGGGGTCTCACCACCGCCGCTTTAAGTGCGGCAGGGAAGTGCCCCTCTCGGAGGGAGGCGGTAACAACCGCTTGGATCCAGCCTCGTGTCACCTCACTGCTGTTGGCAACCAGCCAGGAGGGACACGGGTCCAGTATACAGGTGGAGGCACTCACAGCTCGTATGGACTTGTCCACATCCCCAGAGGCAACATCCTGAAACTCAACCCAGAGATGGTCTGCCAAGCTATCACCCTGTGTCTCGGCTGGATCTGTAAAGGTGGAGTCCAAGTCCAACCGAAACCGAGCAACTTTGTCTGCCAAGAACTGGACATATTCCTCAGCCTTACCCTGCAGGGGGTCCCCCGCATCCCTCCTATTTAGGAGGGAGCGGGTTATCCTAAGCAGGGCGGCTGGGCGGGACTCGGCGGACACAACCAAGGTGGCAATATATGTTCTTTTTGTTGTCCTCAAAGCCCTGATATATTCCTTGGTGCTAGTTGTCAAAAGCGCTCGGTTCGGTTCGGACTTATCGGACCTCCACAGGTGCTCTAGGCGTCTCCTCCTGCGCTTCTTCTCCCGGAGCTCCTTGGTAAACCAAGGAGGCCTCCGGGGACCGCTGACCCGGAGGGGCCGTAGTGGTGCAATCCGGTCGAGGGACCCCGATGCCGCCGAGTGCCAGGCGGCAACCAGAGTCTCCGCCGAACTGTGGGCGAGAGTATCAGGAATAACCCCAAGCTCCGTCTGGAACCTCAGAGGGTCCATAAGTCGCCTGGGGCGGAACCACCTGGTCGGTTCCTCCTCCCTACAGTGGGGGTTTGGCCTCCGGAAGTCAAGCCTCAGTAGGCAGTGGTCTGACCACGACAGGGGTATGATCTCATTACCCCTCAGACCAAGATCATAAGTCCACTGCTCCGAGAGGAATACGAGGTGGAGCATGTGACCCGCTGAGTGGGTTGGGCCCCGAATTACCTGGGTCAAGCCCATGGCCGTCATGGATGCCATGAACTCCTGCGCACCGTCAGAGTGTTCACCGAGCGAAGGCAAATTGAAGTCCCCCAGATCCATCAGCCTAGGGAACTCAATTGCCAGCTCGGCTACCGACTCGAGGAGCGAGGGGAGGGCTGCTGCAACGTAGTTGGGAGGCAGATACGTTAGCAGCAGACCCACTTGACCCTTGAGGTCCAACTTCACCAGCAGGGTCTCACACCCGACAAGCTCCGGAGCAGGGATCCTACGAGGTCCTAGAGACTCCCGGATAACGATAGCCACACCGCCACCCCTTCCCTGGGCTCTCGGCTGATGAAGCACCTGAAATCCTTCTGGGCACATCTCTACGAGGGGGACTCCTCCCTCCGGGCCCAGCCAGGTTTCAGTAATACATGCCAGGTCTGCCCTCTCGTCTAAAATTAAGTCCTGGACGAGGGGAGCCTTGTGAACAACAGACCTGGCATTTAGCGACAACAGCCTGAGACCAGGGTCCTGACTACTCGCGCCATCTGGCCTCGGAGTGGGACTCATAGGGCCGGAAGGAGGGATCTCTGTGATATAGCGAGCCCTCCTTCCCCGGTAATGGCCAGCCCTAAAGTCCCCGCCATATCTGCCCCTCCCTGTTACGACCGCAATGCTCCGACCCACTCCCGTGGCTGTAATCCCCCCAACCACCCCGGTGACCCCCGCAGGCCCTCCGAATCAGACATGCTCATTCACTCACTCAAGCAATCCCCACGTAGTAGTTAAAATACAAAAAAATACAACGATAATTGCAATAAAAGTGGGAGCATTCACCCAATCACAAACATAACACATACATATCCCATACTAAGGCAGAAGGAAGAGGAGGGAAGAAAAAGACAGAGTTTGTTAAAAGAGAAATAAAATGCGCAGCTTTTAAATTAAAATTGCGAGTTCAGAGAGAGCCAGATGGCTCTCAACAGATGGTTCTGCAGCCGACAATATCGATGTTGAAACAGAAAACTAAGCCACGAGGAAGAAAGCAGGGGGAAAGGGTGTCCATTAAGATTACAATGATGGCAGACACAGTCAATTCCAGAAAGTGGCCAGTCTCTGCAGGCACCCAAACCACGTCCTCTAAGATAATGTTGGTTTAATAAAGGGACCAGAAGTTCAAAGAGCTGGGCAATGTTGATCAAAAGGTGTTGCAAGGATTCAACAAAAGTACACAGTACCGCCATCCTCTGTCCACCCGCGGTTCCAGTAATAGCCCAGTCCAAGAGTCTTCTTGTTCTTTCTGGGGGTAAAACCACCCCCGGGGGTCCCCAAAGGCTCACCAGTGAGGGCAGGCAGGGCGAAACGGTGGAGCAGGCGCTGGAATTGCCCGAAAACGCCGCCGCCGCTCCTAAAATGGAACCTGCCTCGTCGGCACCAAACGGCCGAGACAACGTGGAGGCCACCGGGATCACCAGAGCCGCTGGAACTGTCAAGGTCTGTGCGGGCCAGGGGTGGTCTCCCCGTGCCCCCGTTCTCGCCGTAGATAGACAGGGCATGAAGATGAAAAGGACTGTAAGACCACTGAAAGGCGCTGCTGCTGCTATTAGACTAAGGCTCCTCTCCTCGCTGCCGAATGCTTCCCGTGTTCATCCCGTGTTCCACATTAACCTCATTAAGCCTGTTCGTGTTTCTGCTTTACGTCCGCCTGTTGACCCTCCGCCTGCCCCCTGTTGGTTGACGATGAACGTCATTTTGAAGTTGGTGAGATACTGGACTCTCGACGGCGACGTAATCGGATCCAGTACTTAGTGGCTTGGAAGCATTTTCCTCCTTCTCATATTGAATGAGTTGACAAGTCCCATGTTCGTGCCCCCCGGCTGCTTCGGCAGTTTTATTCTGCTTATCCTGACAAGCCTTGACTTTTTCTCCCCCCCCTCTTTTCTCTTCTGTGTTTTGTTGTTTGTCTGTTTGTTTGTGTTTTGCTCTAATCCTTTTAATTGCTTTTCCAGATCATTAATGCAGGAGGTTCAGAGGCTCTGAGTGATAAAAGTCGATTCCCCTTTTTCCACCAGATGAAGCCCAAAGAAGGGATCCAGAATCCAGCAATTGTCCAGCTGCTCCTCCACTTCAGATGGACCCTGACTGGCCTCTTTGCTTCAGACACAGAGAAGGGAGAGAACTTCATGAGTACTTTTACTCCTGTGCTTGTCAGGAATGGAATTTGTGTGGTTATATCACAACTGTTCTCAACAACAGGATACACAGCAGCCCTCAGGGATACCCTCTCTAAGTGGAGACAAGTCAACATCTTTGTTCACTTCATAGAATTTGATTCCCTATGGGACAGAATTCTTCCTTTCCATTTAGCACTTATGCGTCTGCCAGGACCCATTGAGGGGAAAGTCTGGATCCTCACAAATTTTGCAGGATATCAAATAAACAAGCCCAGACTTCTCCAATACATCCATAGTATTTGGAACTTTGGTTATTGGTCAAAACAAAGGCCAAGGGATGATGCCTTTGAACCCTTTGTTTTTGTGGAAGAAAAGTTTCAAGATCATTATTTTCATTGTTCTCTTTCAAAGAATGTCTTTTCTGTCAAAGGCCGCAGAAGATGCACCCAGAAAGCCCCACTGGAGACCAAGTTTAAATGGGGCAGATACAGGGGCCAGAATGACTACCAATATTACACTCCCATGAAGACTCTGGCCCAGGCCTTGAATGCTGCATATTCCTCCAGATCGAGGAGGGGAAGGAATGAGGGAGAAAAGATGTTGGGGTCTCCAAGGCTTCAGCCGTGGCAGGTATGGGATCCCTATATGGATCCATTAATTGTAGATCTTTTGGAGAAGGAATCCAGAGGAGAAGGAGGGGAACCATCTCAACAGATCTGGTGAATTTAATTACTCAGGGAATTAATGGTTCCAAAGAGTAGATACAATGGCATTTTTATATTTAGCACTGCTAATTGGAAAATGCTGTATTCTTCTTAAAAATTTTTTCCTATATTTGTGGGTTTGTGATTAGCATTGTGGAATTTCCCTTTTCTTCTGTCCCCATTGCAGGTGGGTCTGTGTGCAGCTGGACAGGCAGCTAAGCCCCCCTCTTCTCCTCCAATGAAAGGGAACCTGGCGTGGATCTGGATGCTTTATTGGGAGAACAGGGCAGGTGAAACTGAGGAGATGCAAATAGAGGGGAATCAAATAGAAAGACGAGATAGGCAGCATTAACTAACAGCCAGCAAAGAAGAAGCTGGAACCTCTCCAGCGATGCTCCGTGTGAGGGACGGAGGCCGTCTCCGGATGACCAGGGGTCTCGGTCACAACGGCTGCTTCCGTCTTCTCCAAAGGCTGACAGAAAATGGAGTCTGGCTTCAGACCTTTTACTTAGGCTTATCTGCCCCCGGCCACTAAGTGGGTCTAGAGCAACAACAACTGCACAACAGTTACCTCTTTCTCTCTCTTTCTACCCCTTCCTTTCCTCCTTCCAGAACTAGGAGATCCACCTGAAACACAAAACTCCTTTGCATGAAACCACCCATTTTACACACACACACACATGCCCACATTCTTCCAACCAGCTCTGCGCTTCACCTCATTGTTTGATTTTGGTGGTGGGCCGGTGGCCGAAGTCCTTTCCAAGTGCCCGGCAGCATCGCTTGCATCCCAGGAAAGTCCGGCTGTTTAACTTACTGGGACGCGCTTCGATTGGTGCCTCTTCTGCTCAGGCAAGCTTCTCTCTCTGGAGTATGCAGAGAAGGGGGGCTTGCAGGGATAAGAGCGTGTGAGAGAGAGGGGGGGGGAGAAAACTATTTGCATCTCCTCAGTTTCCCCCACTCCTGAGAGCGAGGCAGTGCTGCTTTGCCTGGGAGTTTTCTGGGCTCTGGAAGGGGCAGCGGGGGGGGCGGGGTTGAGTTCCCCAGAACTTCTTTGGGAGAAGCGTCATTCTGAACTCCGTGTTGGGGGATCTGTGCATGGGGTGTCCACTGAGGGGCTTTTAGCCGGAGGTGCCTCTGGCCAGTGTGGGAATTGGAGTGGCTCGTCAGGTGGGACGATTGAAATCTGAGCTGGTCAATCTCCCCCCCCCCCCCCAGTTGGACCTGGCCAAACTTTCCTCCCTCCCTCCAGTCACCGCGGAGCTGCTGCATCCTGTTATGCTGCCCAGTTATGGGCCCAGTCTGCTCTTCCCTGCAGTACTTGGGTAGGAGGTTCCTCTGTTTGCGGGTAGAATTTGGCTGCAGAAATGCAAAGGGGTGGGCAGCCTTGGAGGGCCTGTTCACCCTTCCCCTTTTCCTCTCAGCCCTGCAAAACTATAAATCTCTCCCCCTCCAAGCAGCAACTGAGACTGTGCAGGGGGGAGGAGGGAGGGCAGGAGAAGAAGATCTGAAAGATCCCAATTCTGCAGCAAGAGGAGTTTCTGCAATGGGAAGGGGAGTGGGTAGCTCCAGCTTCCAAAGTCCTTTTAGCCATAATTGCCATCAGAGCAGATGTTGGGGAGGGGTCAAAGAGGAAAGGGGTCCCCTGACTCTCCCTCAGAACCACAGGAAGGAAGGAAGGAAGGAAGGAAGGAAGGAAGGAAGGAAGGAAGGAAGATAGATAGGGAAGGGAGGGGGAGACAATGGAAAGGAAACAGGAAAGAAGGAAAGGATGAAAAAGGAAGGGAATAGGAAGGGAAGGAAAAAGGAAAAGAGAAAGGAAAGGAAAGAGGGAAAAGGTGAAGAATGGCCGCTGCTGGAGTGGTCAGGAGCAGCCTAAGCTGGGCATTTGGGAGGAGACCAAGACGAGCAGGAGGCAAAGACAGGCAAACAGGCTGGGCTGCGTGGCCACGTGTTGAGGCAAGGGAGCCAAACAGCAGCTGCAGCAATGACTCTAAGGCCCCAGCCAAAGCCTGCAAGGCAAGTATTGGTGGGGAGAGACGTGGCCAGGCAGAATTTTTACTATCGGTTCACTCGAACCGTGCCGGACCGTCTGAATCCCACCACTGGCTGTATCTTCCCTTCCCCAACCAAGAGATTATTTCAATTGGAAAGCGGGCTCCCAGACTCCTCTTCATCTTCAGCTCTTCTCCTTGTTGTCTTTCCTCAAGGCTAAGAGCAGCTCCTTTCAACTCTTCCTTGGCTTCATTGTCCTTCCCTGAAGTTCACGTAGATTTTGTGCAAATTCTCCTCCACGTGTGTTGCCTGCAAGGGGCCTGGTCTCCCCAAACCAGAATGTTCACTTCCTCAGATTCTTTTTTTAAAATTATTTATTTATTTATTTATTTATTTCCAAAACAAACATGTTGTAAAAAGTATATCAGCTGGTTACAAAAAGCTTTTGTGCATATCTTCCACCGTCATCAAATATAATTCATATTAATTCAAATATCTTAACTCAAATATTTACCATATTAACATCATCATACCTCCACTTTTATTTGACTACAGTTATTTAAACATTCTTCATCCTTAAATATACCAAGATTCAATCCATAACCACATGCTGGCATTTCATTTACTTATTTATAAAATCCTCCATTAACATTAAGTCCTCATATCCTGTTTTAGCTAAACATCCATAATATTTAATACCAAAGTTTTCTAATCCTCCATGTATATAATTTATTATCATTATCCTTTCTTTATTTAATTATATCCTATATCATAGCATTTTCCCCCTATTAGTTAAAATTTAACTGTATATAGTTTTGTTTTTTTATGATAATTATTATTGTTATTAATAATCATTATATATCGTCCAAAAATATTTCTAACCTTCTCTTCTCATATCCAATTATTACTTATCATAGCAACTCAAACATTGTATACATTACTATTTATCAATTTTTATTTAACTATACCTATTACCAATGGATTCAACTAAGTTTAGCTAATTTTGAATTATACTCTTCCATCTATCAACCTGTATCTCTCCAATTGATGCAGCAGGGATTGCACAGGTAAACCCACCAGTGGCTGGCCAGGTTAGGTGGTCTTAATAGAATGGACCTTATAAATTCATTTTAGTTTGCCTTTTATTCTAGTGCCCTAGAGTCCCAAAGTTGACTTTTAGCTGGAGTGAACTCTTCTCTCCAACTTCCTCATAAGTATTACAAATAGGGCTGAACAGTGTGGCAAGACTCTGAAAAGGAGGGGCACAGGAAGCCAGACGTGGGGGAGAGATAGAACAGAGAAGTTGCAGAAAACTGTTGGTACGAAATCAGCTTTCCTGTTTTGGATACTTTTGTATGAATATCTGCTTTTGTATTTTTCCAAGATGTACTTCCCTGTTCTGAACAGGGGCTTTTACGTTTTGTATGAATACGCCTCTTTAAATGCCTTCTGATTGACGAAGTTTGATTAAAGGTATAAAATCACTGCCCTGGGCATAGCCCGGACAGTTCAGATGTTGGTGTGTGAACACGCTGAACTCGATGCATCCAATAAACCTGTTTCTCTCACTTTCGTGGTCTCAAGTCCTGCTCTTTCGTAAGTAGATTACAAACCACAATCTGCTGCAACACAATAACAGAACAGTCTTATATCTGCTGCCATTTGTGGATCCAATTCTCAAAACATCTTTTTGAACAAGTCCATACGAAGAAATCTTTGCACCTTCTTGTTTGTGGTGTCTCTCATATAATGTTGACACCCTCTTTTTGTTTCCTTTATCAGCTTGTCTTTAATTCTCAGCAGTGGTATCAAATGTTTTGCAAATAGTATTTCATAATCCATAAATTCTTTGATATTTTCTTCTCCTCCTATGCCCTGTCTTTTGAAGTAAATTTTCTCTCCATTTAACTCCTCTTCAAATATTCCATTCTTTCCTCCCTCAGAAGTAAACCAATTGTCATGAATATCAACAAGCTCAAATTCTTTATCTCTGTTTTCATTCTTATTTTGTATTTGGAAAAAATCCTCAGTTTTTTCCTCATAATTTGTTGCCAAAAACACCAAATAATCCAATTTTCTCTGAATTCTGTCCTCTGTATTAGACAGTCTCTTCAAAGCTGAGAGTATCGGTTGGAGAGATGCTTGAAAAGACGCCATGTTTATACGCAGTTGTATTTTTTCTTAAAAGTTCTGAAGTATTCTCAAGTGAAAGCAGACTACAAAGGGAACAGCTGTACAATCTTATCAGCTCTTAACCCATCACAACCAAGCAATAAAAGTGTCAAGATGTAAACAGTCAAATTGCAGTCAATTAGTTTACAGCCAGCTTGCAGAGAATCAGAAGAAATGTTGAAGTAATCTATCCGTTTGAAAAGGTGTTAGAATCAATCCATGTGAATAACATTTAGAGAGTAAGATAACCACTGTCCAAAACCATTAAAAAGATCAAAATCGCCACAAGGTTCTTCTATTCTTTAATTTAAATTAGTTTTAAAAAAATTTAGGCAGTCCGTTTTTCTTTAAACAATAAGAGGTTCTTACCAGCTGAAAACACTTCTTCTTCAAATCGCCCTGACTTTGTCAGTCTTAAAAGACTGAAATTTTTACTGCCAGACGAAGACTTAAAACCTGCTTTTCTCGGAGACGTGCGATATCACCGAGATCAGCAAGATATAATCTTCCTGTTCACCATCTCTTCGGGATGATTTAGGTTCGTTAGAACCCCCCAGCAATAAAAGTATCGAGTGCGATCTCAGAGCTTTGAGATCGCACGTCGTCTCGTCACGGCATCCAGGCTCCGCCCTCCCACTTCCTCAGATTCTTATGGCTGCATTTGCCTTCATTCCATGGACATCACCCTGCTGACTCAGATTCTGTTTCCATTTAACTACAATTTTGAGATCATTTTCACAAATTTGGTATCCTTCATGTTTCTTCCAGCCCATCATTAATGTTCTTATATGAGACTATTGTTAATCAAGTTCTAGTAGATAAAAATCAGATACTTTTCTACTGCTTTTTACTTATGAACCCTTCTCTGTGTGCTAATCAGAAATATTGACAGTTCTCTTATAAAATTTTATTTTATTCAAAAAGGTAAAATACAAGTTTTGGAAAATAAAACTATTACAAAGACAAAACAAAACTAGATAAAACATTAAAAACAGACAAAGACAGGCATATTGTCTCCCCAATTGAATACAATACAGCAATAATAGTTTCTCCCATTTGCAAAAAAGGCCCACAATTATAAACTATATATCTACTGGACTTGTCATCTATCTGCTGTATATTAAAAACATAGAAAATTGTAGAAGAAAGATTCAATGTGGGATAAGAAACAAAGTTTTCTGCTTTTCAAATCCCTGGATGTTCCTATTCTAGTTTCATCCATTTCTGGAGAAGAATGAATTTTGGAATATTTCTCACTATAAACTGTACTTGGACCAAAATGGAGAGATAAGAGCAGATCTGGCCATTGATAGCTACTTGATTTTCCCCAAGGAGAAAATCAAGACAGCGACTCTGGCGTATTTTGAAAGACAGAGACTTACTATCAACCAAAAGGTTCTTTCACGGCTAAAGTTGTTCAATAAGGTGAGATAAATTTTGGTGTCTTTTCTCTGTTTTCCAAAGCCTGAGGTCCCATTTCAAGTGGGCAAAGCCTACAGTCTACAGTCTCCAGGGTGGTTGGCATTCCATGCCAGTTGGTGTTATCTGATTGTAGATCTTAAACAGAAGGAAACTACAATAAGTGGAGGGGCTTTGCCATGTTTGGAAATCTTTCAAGATCTTTTTGGTCAGAGGCAGTGACGTGCGGTGAGGTTTATGGCTGGTGAGGCAGTGACACAGTGGTAGGTGTCAATTTTTTGAGATTTGTGGACTTCAACTCCCAGAATTCCACAGCCAGGCATGCTCAGTTCCGATTTAAAGCGACAGCATTTGTTTTTCTCCTTTGTGTAAAAGTTTCCTTCATTTTTTTCTTCTCCCTCCCCCTCCTTCCTCCCTCTCTCCCTCCCTCCCCCTCTCTCAAACAGACACACGTGCCTTTGATTGCAGGCGGAGCCATGTTGCCTTTTTAAACTTGTAATCAGTGAAGCTGGGCTTATATAGTTTTATCCATGTGTGTGTTTGTGTTTGTGTTTTTGTGTGTGTGTGTGTGTGTGTTTGAAAAGGCAATGTGGCTCTGCCTGCAATCAAACTACACTTGGGGAGGGATTTACACTTGAGGATGAAGTTTGAATTCCTCCCCCTCCCTCCGACCCACACGTACATTTTCCAGCTGTTTCAGAGAGGATTTCAACTCTGCTCTTGCCTGTCATCATGAAAAGAAAAAAATGTAAAAGGAAAAAGGCAAGAGCTGAGGTCAGGCTGAGCTAGTTGCTGCCAGAATCACCATGGATGACTCTGCTTAACTGTTTAAAAAAGCCCCTAAAAAGCGCCCTCTACAGGAGGAGGCAGGAGAATGATGTGCCTCGCCTACATCAGGAATTTTTAGGCTTTTAACCCTTGCTTAACTCTGCTCGAGTGATCATAAAATGCCAGACTAGATGAGGCATGTCGTTCTCCTGCCGCCTCCTGTAGAGGGCGCTTTTTAGAGGCTTTTTTAAACAGTTAAGCACTAAGCAGAGTCATCCACTGTGACTCTGGCAGCAACTAGCTCAGCCTTTTTCCTTTTACATTTTTTTTTCTTTTCATGATGACAGTGGTGAGGCTCTGCCTCCCCTGCCTCCCCTGCCTGCATGTCCCTGGTCAGAGGTTTCTTTCTTCATCGCAGTTTTATTTTTTATTGAAAAATCTAATGGAATAGAAACTTCCTAAATTTTTACAATAAATTTTATTCTCAGTTTTAATATGAATATATCATCATATGAAAATCTTTTTTCAATTCCATCTCTGCTGACTTTATTAAGTAGAAAAGTCCTTTATTGTAATGTTATATGCCAAAAGCAAAAGGGAGGAACTAAATGAAGAATCTGCCAGTAGTTAGTTATACCTCCTGCATCTCCTTAGTAGTAGTTAGGTATTTCATATTTACTTACATCAAGACCAGAGGCTATTTGGCTAATGTCAGTGTCTATCTCTATTTTCCATGAATGTTGACTACTAACACATTTTCTTTGGCATTCCTTGTTTTTCTGCTCAGTCCCTGCCTCAGTCCAATTGTGTGGAAAATTGTCATCCAGGATTTGTCAAGAGGGCTCGAGAAGGAGAGCCAGTTTGCTGCTATGACTGCGTTCCTTGTCCAGTGGGGACCTTCTCCACTCAGGAAGGTGGGTCACACTGAGGAAAATGTGAGGCTTTATGGAACTGGATCCATCCAGAACATTTTCATGAAAGTGCAAGTTAAAAGGCACAAGCTCACCTTTTTTTTAATTTTTAACCTGCACAATTTCTTATCTAAAAGGAAGTAAATCAAAAAGTCTTTGAAGGAGGGGCTGGGGGGAGATGGGAGGAGGGGGTGGCAGACTGGGAAAGCTTTACTAATAGCAGAGGAAACATCTCTCCTGCTTTCTAGTCTAGTGCTGCTAAGTTCACCTTTCTCGGAAGATCTGAGTTCTTTGAAACTTGATGAATTGTTTTAGGTCCATCTTCTGAAAGGCCTTGCAATTCACTGTATATTGGATCCTCCCCTTGAGGATCACTGAAAAGGTGTCACTGGTCCATATTGTGGTGCTGTGGATAGTTATGGGGGCAACTCATTGCACAAATATTCTGCCAGTCATGTAGATCGATCGATCAATCAATCAATCAATCAATTAGAGTAGAGCTGGAAAGGACCTTGGAGGTCTTCTAGTGCTACCCCCTGCTCAAGCAGGAGACCTGATACCATTTCAGACAAGTGACTTCTTAAAATCATCCAATGTTGAAGCACCCACAACTTCTGGAGGCCAGCTGTTCCACTGGTTAATTGTTGTCACTGTTAGGAAATTTCTCCTGAATTCCATAGAGCTTCCAGATGTTACAAGATACTGTAGGTATCCTCCAAGTCCAGTATATCAACTGCCATGTGGCAGGACTCTAAATATTTGTATAAAAAGATTGTAAGATTCATTATTAATCTGTAATAATGTAGCTTCCTATGAATTACATTACACCAGAAATAATTAACACCCTAGGACTTTCCTCAACTTCATATAGCTAGCTACTTAAAAAAAATTACATCCTTCTTCTGCTATTTTTAATGAAAAATAAAAGGAACGAAATATTAAAGAAAATTGATTTTTGGTTTCTCAGATGCACAAAAATGCACCAAGTGTCCAGATGACAAATATCCAAATGAGGACAGAGTCCAATGTATCCCCAAAGTTATAACCTTCCTGTCTTATGAAGAACTTCTGGGCATCATCCTGGTCTCTTTTGCCCTGCTCTTGTTCCTAACTGCAGTCCTTGTTTTAATCATCTTCATTAAATATGGAAAAACTCCCGTTGTGAAAGCCAACAACCGGGACCTCTCCTACATCCTCCTGGTCTCCCTCCTGCTTTGCTTCTTGTCTTCTCTTCATTGGTCAGCCAAGAAAAGTCACCTGCCTTCTCCGACAAACGGTTTTCAGCATCATCTTCTCAGTTGCCGTTTCTTCTCTCTTGGCCAAAACCATCACGGTGGTGCTGGCCTTCCTGGCCACAAGACCAGGAAACCAAGTGAAGAGGTGGTTGGGGAAGAGCTTGGCCAACTCCATCATCCTGTCTTCTTCTGCTGTCCAAGTGATCATCTGCTCCATCTGGCTGGGAGTTTCTCCCCCCTTCCCTGACTCTGACCTCCACTCCCAGCCTGGAGAGATCATCCTGCAATGCAATGAAGGGGCTGTTGTCATGTTCTACGTCACCCTCAGCTACATGGGCTTCCTGGCTGCCATCTGCTTCACGGTGGCTTTCCTGGCCAGGAATTTGCCTGGGGCCTTCAACGAAGCCAAGCTGATCACCTTCACCATGCTGGTCTTCTGCAGTGTCTGGGTGACTTTTGTGCCCACCTACCTGAGCACCAAAGGGAAATACATGGTGGCTGTTCAGGTCTTCTCCATCCTGGCCTCCAGTGCTGGTCTGCTGGTCTGCATCTTCATCCCCAAGTGCTATATTATCCTTTTGAGGCCAGACCTGAACACAAAGGAGCAGCTTACAAGCAGAAGAAATGTGGAAATGTGAGACAGAAGAATTTCAACTCCAAGCTATTCTCCATACATGAGTGCGCCAATTATTTTTATTCAAATAATTATTTTTATTCAAATATATAAAGAGTGTCTGGAAGATTGTGATGAAACCAATTTTTTGGAGGAATGAGAATGTGTTAACAAGATAGAAATAAAGAATTAATAGACATGCAACCTTCATACCCTCATTTCTTAATACATTTTCTCCAAAATCCTCTGGTAACACAACTGACGTATTCGCTTTTATTTAAACGATTTATCTTTCTTGAGGATAGTAACAGTGGGTGGGCATGAAGGTACCATGATGCATACTAATTATGAATATTCATTGTTATATAATCTATTAGTTATACATGTTGGTGGCTATCAGTTTCTCCTCCCTTCCTGGAATGTGTAAGTATGAGTGCATCCTTTCGTCCGTGGGAACCTGTCCTGCTTTTTTTCTGGAGGGAAATTCCTCCAGTGGACACTGAATAAATAATCACCGCAGTGAGCCTGGATTATTGGGGTTTGGGGTCCTGCGTTGGATTCCCCAGAAACTGGTGCCGGGGGTGGGATTCACCATTTTCGATCTGCCACCAGGGACAACAAATGGGGCAGCCCTTTGGGGGAGTGTTGTGAGATTGATCCCATGTGCCTTCCTGACACCACATCAAGGCACCATTGAGGAGTTTGTGTGAGGCCACAGCCTGTGTCTAAGAGTCTCTTGTGGCTGGGGAGGTTTGTGGAGTGTTTGTGGTCCCTTCCACCCAAATTCTCAGCCACTCTGGCCCTGCTGCAACCTCAGCTGAGCAATGGCCGGAGGCGTCCAAGAGGCCAAGGGGATGTGACTTTGGAGGGATCAGTGTGACCTTTCTGGGCTGAAGAACAAAGACTCACCCAGAGACTCTGTCCAGACTCCCTTTTTTCCTTTGCCTGAATGGAGGAATTGCCTGAGCTGATCCTAGGCGGGGGGGAAGTAGATGATGGGACTCAGGTAGACTCTGCTTGGGGAAGGAACGTTTCCCAAAGAAACAGAGAAACCGGATGTGTCCCAGGGATGGGAGGGGGTCCGAAGCCCCCACTGGTGCCGCCACAGGAAAGAAAGGGAGGGGGTGAAATTGGAGGGGATGATTAAGAAACATTTCCTCCTGAGTGGGAAGAGAAACAGCCCCAGATGTGAATCCAAGGACCCCAATAATCAGCTCAGGGAAGGAAGAGGAGAGGATGGCCAGGAAGACCCTCCAACTCCAGAGAAGGACCAAGATCAGACAGATCACGATCTGAAGGGGAAAACGTCAGAATCTCTGGGAGAAAAGCAAGGGGGAGATTTCTCCACTCTGGGGGCGGTCTGGCAGGGGGATCCACAGGGGCTCCCGATGGTTCACCGGTGGGGAACTCCGTGTCTGGTTGAATATCTGAGGCAGTGGACAGACTCACCGGTCATCCTATATCCAGGGAAATGGACCAAGACACCGGACGCCTTTCAGGAGAGGAGCAGGGAATAGGAATTCCACCCTTCGGCTCAGGGCAGAACTGACCTTCGCGAGCCCCGTGGGCTGGAACTGGAAGGGAAGGCCAACATTGTTGCCCTGCAGGGGGCTTCTGGAGAAATGAAAAACGGGCAATGCAGATGTCCCAGGAGGCCAAAAAAGGGCCATTTCAGCCCACTTTGGGACTGCAGAATGCTTCTGGGGGTAGGGGAAGTGAAAAACAGGGCCGTTATTCACCCACCCACCCTGCCTCCAGAAGATAGACAGAGAAGAAGAGAGATAGACAGAGGGAGAAAGAGAGAGAGATAGGTAGAGGGAGAGAGAGAGAAAGAGAGAAATAGAGATAGAGGGAGGGGGAGAGAGAGAGAAAATAGATAGGAGAGGGAGGGAGAGAGAAGATAGAGAGAGAGAGAAAGATATAGAAGAGAGAGAGATGGGGAGAGAGAGAAAGAAAAAGAGACAGAGCAAGAGAGAGAGAGAAAATATAGAGAGAAAGAGACATAGAGAGAGATTGAGGGGGAGGAGGAGAGAGAGAAGATAGAGAGATAGAGATAGAGGGAGGGGGGAGAGAGAAAATAGAGAGGGCGAGGGAGGGGATAAGATAGAGAGAGACATAGAGAGAGGGGGGAGGGGGAGAGACGTGGGAGAGAGCGAGGAGAGACTGAGTGAGAGAGAGAGAGAGGAGAGAGAGAGAGGAGAGAGAGAGAGGAGAGAGAGAAAGGGGGGAGAGAAAGATAGACAGAGAGACAGAGAGAGGACAGATATAGAAAGAGACAGGGAGAGAGGAGAAGGAAAAGAGAGAAAGGAAGAGAGAGAGGGAGAGAAAAAGAAAGAGGGAGACATACAGAAAAAGAGAGAGAGAGAGACAGAGGGAGGCGGCGAGTGAGAGAAAGAGAGACAGAGCGACAGAGAGAGATTTCTCAATCTCCTTGGGGCTGAGAAGAATTGCTGCCAAACGGACTTTCCTGAAGTGAACCACTAGACTCCTAAACAACTGGAAAAAATAAAATCTAGTAAGAAGAAAAGGCAACCAAAAGAGCAACATGCAAACAGAAGCAAATAGAAGAACCCCAGGAGCAAAACAAATTAAAGTGTTAATTGTTCAATGGGCTGTTAAATTAGCCAGGCCCACCCAGACACATGACCACCTGGCCACTTCCATCCAGCAGGTCTGCCCCTCCCAACAATCTGAGGGACCATGAATTGGCCCCCTTTAAAAAGGACCCCTGCCCTAGAGGGTCTCCTGCTTGAGCCAGAATCCCATCCAGGTCTGCTTCTTTTGCCTTGCAAGGCTGCAATCGGAGGCCCTCAAAGCTAATCATCCCCAGACAAATCCTATCCTTCCATTACGTGATTTTCTATCTACGTCTCCCGTCAACTGGATTCCACCTGAACCGTTTCTTTCCTCCGGCTGAGAAGAGGAGGAATCCCTGGATCTCTCTGCGGTCGGGATGGATTCCATGCAAAGACCTGCAGGGAGGAGTTTTGGATTTTTTGTTAATGTTGAGAGAATGGTGCATTTTTTCCTCTTTTGTTTATACGTCTGTATAAAATTACCCTCCTTTTCTTTGTCGTTTTAGCTGTGACTGCATGCAAGAGGGAATCCCATAACTTGCAGAAGCACCAATTCTCCTGCCTGGCTTTACAGAAGGTTGAACAGCCATTAAGGAAGAGGGTGGGCCTGGGGTCCTCCCCCCTTCCCCTCCCTCTCTTTTCTCCCCTCAATCTTTCTCTTTATTATCTTCCTCGCCTCGTTTTCCCTCTCCGGACTCCGGGTCCTCTTGGCCTCTCTGAGGTCCAGTCCCGCCCACTGTCCAGACTCCAGGCCCTTCTCCGCCCTCCCTGGGGGCTGCCCGGGAGCCCCTCCAAGAAGCCCAGGTGGATCACAGTGGTCAAGAGTTGGGGGTGCTTGGAGGGGCTTCATCCCAGCTGGGCTGCGGGCATCGAGGGTTCCTTTTTCCTGCAGGGCCACATCGGGGCTCTGTCTCCAGAGGCTGCGGCCACCACCATCCCGCCCAGGATAGCCACACGGGGAACAGTGGCAGCCAGCCCGCCTGGAGGTGCTCGAGCGACCCTGCCCAGCTGGGGGGGGGGGGGGCTGGCTCGGCTTGGGGAAGAAAACTTTCCCAAAGAAACTGGGAAACCCACTGTGGCCCAGGGATGGGGGCGGGGTGTCCAGGGCCCCCACTTTTGTTTTCCTTTAGATGAATTAATTGGCTTCCTGCATGGCAAGGCTCTAATCTAAGGTGACCAGATTTTCAGATTGGTAAAGAGGGATACCATTGACCGCGGGGGTGGGGTGGGCTTGATTAAAAATTTTATATTTTGTCAAAAGGTCACAAAAGGCGATTACATGAGCCCAGGACACTGAAACCATCATAAATATGAATCTGTTGCCAAACATCAAAATTTTGATCACGTGACCATGAGGATGCTGCAACGGTCACTAAGTGTGAAAATGGTCGCTAAGTGTGAAAAATGGTCATCAGTCACTTTTTCCGATCCCATTGTAACTTTGGTCACTATACCACCTTTCTTGCCACAGTTCTTAAGTGAATCTTAAGTGAAGGTGTTGTATCTTAAGTGAATCTTAAGTCTTAAGTGAAGATGTTATACAGTAGAACCTCTGGTCACGAACGCTTCTGACCAAAATATTCACATTCTCCCCCCCCCCCCCCCCGCTGCTGATTTCCCCTTCTGCACCATTTTTTTTGTAAGTGCCATACTGGACATATTCCTGGAGCCTCACATCCACCATAAATTTACCACTGGGCCAAAGGTGAGTCCCTACATTTTGTCTTTGTAGGTTTCTCAGTTTAAGAACACAGCATGGAAATGGAATCTCTTCTGTCTTAAAGCTCTAAGTTGGTTAAAACCAGCTACCTCCTTTCTCTTAACGTTTGAAGATTCTGCTGTCATGCATATGAATTTAGCCAGGCAGAGTTCTCTCCACTGTGCATCCTGCTCTAAAATCAACCGATGGAGCAAACTCACAAATGCATGGGAAATGTGAAGAACAGTTTCTGTTTTTCTCCCCAGACTTTTTGTTTTGCTAGCTTCCCATAGAGAGCAATAGAGAATTATTTGAATGAGGACAAGAGACACTCAAGAATCAAGAAATGGGGAAAACAGAAAAGGGAGCCTGCTCCCAGCTAGCTAAGAGAGGAGAAGACCAGCCTGGTTTCTAACCTTTGTCCAGCAACCAAAGCCCCATGTGGTGCTCCCAAATAGCCTTTATTCAGAGCACCACCTCTTGATTCCCATCCTCTCCAGCGCAGCAATTTATTAGAAATGATGATGAGAGGAGCTGTAATCCAGCACATCTGGAGGGCACTGAGCAGGGAGCAGATGCCCTGAAAAGGCATTTAGAGGCAGGGGAGGGAGGGTTTAGGTTAAAGAAGGGAAATGGGAAGGAAACCAAGGCTTTAGCCCCAAGTCAGCGGCTGGTCAATTCACGAGGGTACATTCCTGGCAGAGGGAGCTTTGAATTAAGTTCCCTGAGGATGGTGGGCTACTTCTGATGTTTAAAACGCCCAGCCTCAAACTTGACCAGGTGAACACTACCCCCACCCCACCCCTCTCTCTCTCTCATTCAAGAGTTCTCACCTGTGCCCTCTGGTCTGGCAACCTATCTTGCCCTACCTGATGAACAGGACGACGCCGTGCTCCAGGGGGCTGTTGCTCACTTTCTGCCAGCTCTCCCGGATCAGCTTCTGATCCGCGCTGGAAAGTCCGTCGCGCTCCATTTTTTCTCCCAGAGCGAAGTGCCAAAGGGGAGCAGAAGCGCCGTTTTGGGAGAAAGCTCCACTCGCTGCTCAAAGGCTCGGGCTGCCCCCGGAGGAACAGGTGGCCCGGATCCGGATCCCCGAGCAAATAATAAACAAATCCACACGCGGGGCTCAACGGAGCTTTGAAAGCCGCTTTCTCGCCCGGAGCTTCCCTTCACATCTCTGGAACGGCTTGGCTCCTTTCTTTTTTTTTTTAGGGCCCCCCTCCATTGGGAGGAGGAGGAGGAGAGGCACCAACTCTGCCCAGAGAAGGAGCCCGAGCGCTCCGGGGAAACGCAGCAAGCCAGCACTTCAAAGTCATGTTTCGCTGAATGGCGGGCGAGTTCTAAACTGCTGGCATAACTTTGAAAGGGCTGGATTACCTTCCGCACGGGCCGACGTGGAAGGCAAGTGGCAAGCCAGCCCTTCAAACTCATGCCAGCACTTTAGCGTGCCCCTCGGCCGCCATTCAGTGAAAGATGTTTCGCTGAATGGTGGCCGAGTTCTAAACTGCCGTCATGACTTTGAAGGGCTGGATTGCCTTCCGCGCGGGCCGACGTGGAAGGCTAGCAGCAAGCCAGCACTTCAAAGTCATGCTGGCACTTTAGCGTGCCAGCAGGCAGGGCTAGAGCGAGCGAGCGAGCGTGCTCCGTCCCGGTGAGTGCATGAGCGGAGCACTTTTCTAGCGCTCCTGTGCCTGGAGAGCTCCGTCTGCATATGAGCCCAGGATCCGCTGCTTGCACTCCTTTGCTCTGCCCTGCCACCCGCCTTCCCTATCTAGGGGCTCCTCCAGCAGAAGTAGCAGAGTTGCTTCGAGTGCCGCTCTGCCTTCCTCCACGCTCTTCCCGCCCGGACACCCAGAGCCTCCCAGCTCGCCTGGCCCAGGGTGAGTCAGCTGCAGTGCAGCGGGCGGCGATCCCACCACCATACGCCCGCTCACTCGCCCCACCCGTTACTTACTCTGAGTTCGGAGAAGAAGCGGCGGCCCCAGGTGGCTCTTTTTGCGGAGGCTTTCCCATGGCTTGTCTGGAAGTGGAGCTGGAAAGGCGAGCTCGCTCCCCCGCCCATCCGCCCACTCACTCGCTATGCTACCCCGCCCATGCAAGCGGCAACGGTTGGGCGGGGGAGCAAGTTCAAGCCAAAATTAAGTGGAATATTTTGGGAATGGCCCGGGACGAGGGAAATATTATGAGAAGGTGTGCCTGTCCCGCCAAATGCGGGACGTCTGGTCACCCTACTCTAATCGGAAGCCCCCAAGGCTGATGAGAAGTGGACAAAGACCTTCAGGCCATTACAAATATCAGTAATAGACAATGGGTTTTTAATCGATCTGCCTCCCCGTCAATAGGATTCCACACAAGCTGAATTTCTTTCTTCAGCTGAGAAGCAGAGAGGAGGAAATCCGGGGTCTCTGCAGACACAACCAGGGAGGGTGGGGACTCTGTGGCTTTGTGCAGGGAAAGAGAAGGTGGGTTTTCATGGTTTATTTGCCTATATTTAAATTGTGTGCATGTAAACAGAACCAACCATCTGGTTGAAAACCCTGCAGAGTTTTACACAAACGGAAATTGTACATTTCTCCCTTTCAAAAAAAGCTGGATTTCCTTTGGTGCTGAGTGCGAATGCTGTCCCTGCCCCCATCCACCATTTATTCCGCTCTGTGTGACTTTTGTGTGAATGTTGTGATAAGTCAAGAAAGTGGAGATGAAGTTTCTCTCTTTTCTATTTGCTTTCCCCTTCCTTCCCCAGGCCCCAAGTCCCCTCCTCTGGATTTTATGAGATCTCCTACAACAGGTAGTCCTTCACTTATGACCACAATTGACTCCAAAACTTCTGTTGCTAAGCAAGGCAGGTGAATTTTGCCCCATTTTACAATCTTTCTTGCCACCGTTGTTAAGTGAATTACTGCAGTTATTAAGTGAACCTGACTTCCCCAATGACTTTGCTGGTCAGAAGGTCGCAAAAGGGGATCACGTGACCCCCTGGACATGGCGACCGTCATAAATAGGGGGTAATTGTACATCATCTAAATTTTGATCACGTGACCATGGAAATGGTCGTAAGTGTGAAAAATGGTTATAAGTCACTTTGTAAGTTTGAATGGTCACTAAATGAACTGCCATAAGTCGAGGACTGCCTGTACAGTCTCTGCCTCTTGTCTGTTTGATGCCTGAATTCAAAGTCCCGAAGAGAAAGAGGCGGGAAAGAGGCAAGGCTTCCCTGGAGACTCCTGGGGGCTGCTGACCCTCCTCAAGTCCCTGAGTTCCTGAGGAGGGTCCCAGCACAAGTCCGAAAGCTCAGGAGGCTCAGCCTGAGGCCCCAGTGACCGACCCAGATTGGATCCTGTGATCTGGAATCTTTTAGGTGGAAAAGAGGAGAATAAAAAAGCAGAATAATGTGGCTGCAGAAGTAAGGTGACCAGATGTCCCGCATCTGGCGGGACAGGCACTCCTTTCAATAATTTTTCCCGCGTCCCGTTGCGTATTGGAAAAGTACCGATTTTCCAAAAGAAAGAAAAACAATTTTAAAAAGAACGCTGTTAAAAAAAAAATTCTCTAAAGTGTCGTTTCTGATGTGGCCTTTAGAGGGCAGTGTTTCCCTCCCTCCCCTTTTGCGTGTGCGTGCGCCGACGCGCGCCGTTTTTCTGCAGGGAGAGCGATGGTAAGGAGGAGGCTAGGTCCTGGGCCAAGCAGCTCAGCCGTCGGAAGTTTCCCCCCCCCCGCTTCTTTTGGGCTCCGCTCTTCCTGCAGCCATGCCATGCAAGCTGCTGTCAATCTGGTCTGGGTGAGCCGAGGGGAGGCAGGTGGGGATCCGGTTGGGCAAGGCTGGTGATGGGGGTGGCTTTTGAAAGGGTTGGGAGGCGTGGGGGAAGGCAATCGGGGGAAGGCTGCTTTGCAACTGCCAGCAAAGTCCCATCACCCCCCGCTCTTGCCTTTCCTTCTGCTTGCTCCATCCCAGCGGAGGCTGAGCCCGCCTCTTATTTGGACCTCCTGCATCCCCCCCCCAAACGGAGCACCCCATTTCAAGCAAAGAGGGGTGCCAAGCAGGGCAGGGTTGCAAACACCCCCCTCCCCCCAAGGCTGTAGGCGAAAGCTGCTCTCCAGCGTCCCTCCCTGCCCTGCCTTCCCAGACCCAGAGCCATCTCTGTGGAGGTCCTTTTTGGCTTTAACGCGAAGCCTTGAGGGGGGAAGAGGGCGCGCCCAGGCACCTCTGCCCCTGAATCAGGAACACTGGAGAAGCGGGCGCAGATCGCTGGCTTTTTAAATCAACTTTTTGGAAGGAGGATGGGAGGACGGATGGGGCGAGTAGTAAAGGCATCCTGGCTGAAATCACTTTTTTTAAAAAAAGTCATTTTAAAAAAATCCCACTTTTAAGGCGGTGAGCAGATCTAATGCTCCTTCCAACTCCCCACAACAGAGAAAGAAAGAAAACTCCCCCCCCCCCGAGTTAAGGAAGGAAGGAAAGAAGGAAGGAAAGGAAAGAAAGAGGGAAAAAAACAAGGAAGGAAGGAAAAGGAGGAAGGAAAGGAGGAAGGAAGAAAGGAAAGAAGGAAAGGAAGAAGGAAGGAAGGAAAGAAGGGAAAAAAAGAGTGACTGGCCTCATTTCATCCAAGCAGGTTTTCATGTCCAAAATGAGACTCGAAACTCCTGATTTCTTGTCTGGTGCCTGAACCACTAATAAAAAGGAGGACTAGGAGAGACATGATAGCAGTGTTTCAATATCTCAGGGGTTGCCACAAAGAAGAGGGAGTCAAACTATTCTTCAAGGTACGTGAGGGTAGAACAAGAAGCAATGGGTGGAAACTAATCAAGGAGAGAAGTTGTGAATGGTCCAACACTGGAAGTTTTTAAAAAGATGTTGGATAACCATTTTTCTGAAATGGTGTAGGATTTCCTAAGCAGGGGGTTGGACTAGAAGATCTCCAAGGTGCCTTCCAACTCTGTTATTCTATTCTAACATATACTGTTTTAAAGAAGCACAGAGGGAACAATCCTCCAGGCTTCAGTGACCATCACTAAGTGTTGTAGCTTATGATTCTTGATGAATGTATTCTATTTTATTTTTCTTTATGTACACTGAGAGCAGATTCACCAAAGACAAATTCCTTGTGTGTTTGGAAGTTTAGCTTCTCTCTCTTGAAAATGTAAGCTACCATAAGGCATTATAATGCAAGCTAGCCTTAGCTTTCAAACAGTTCATTTAGTGACCAAAGTTGCAATGGCATTGAAAAAAAGGGACTGATGACCATTTTTCACACATAGCGACCATTTTCACACTTAGCGACCATTGCAACATCCTCATGGTCACGTGATCAAAATTTTGATGTTTGGCAACAGTTACAATTTATATTTGTAAATTGTAGTTATGTTGAAATAAAAAATATTACAATACTATTTTTGCGTTGTATGAAAATTTTTGTTGCTCCGTATAAATTTTTTAATCAAGCCCCCCCCCCCCGCCCCCCGGTCAAAGGTGTCCCTCTTTACCAATCTGAAAATCTGGTCACCTTATGCAGAAGCATTCAGGCACAGCTGAAGCCCCTGAAAATCTACTGATTTCTCATATACCCCAACAAATGGCTGAAGCTTTGTTTCCTGCAAGGAGAAACTGCTGTTATAGCAGAAAGAGAAAAACTGAATTCTGTATATACACACACAGACACACAAAACACACCAAGTTATGTTTAGTATTTTTTTTATTGACAAAACAATATCATGTTTCAAGTGAAAAAAAGTAAGGAGGCCAATTTCTCTCTTTTCTTCATAATTTACAGGAAGACCATGGAAATTTCAAGGCTGAAATTGAAGAATTTCATCTTAAATACTCCCCTCCTCTCTCTCCCTCCCTCTCCCTCTCCCCCATAGTTCTAGGTTGAATTACATTGCCTGGAACAAGGTTGGGAAAAATAAGACCTGACTCTTTTTAACTTGTTCAAAACACAGAACATTATACATAGACATACAACCATTCACTAAGGCTGCATTACTATTAGTCTTCTCATCATTCCCATCACCCATCTCCTCCCACTTACAACTGTAGTACTGTAACTTTGTGGCTTGTATCCTTACGATTTATATTTATATTGTTTCCTGATTGCTTATTTGTACCCTACGACTATTATTAAGTGTTGTGGCTTATGATTCTTCATGGATGTATTTTATTCTCCTTATATTCACTGAGAGCATCTGCACCAGAGACAAATTCCTCGTGTGTCCAATCACACTTGGCCAATAAAGAATTCTATTCTATTCTATTGAATTGCCAGCCAATAAACAAAATAGCAGGTATTTTAATTAGTTTTAATTTTAAACAAGTCTGATGACTCAAGTCACAAACCCAAGGAAGCTAATTTTACTCTGGTTTAGATCTTTTACAGAAGAAATATTTCAGATGAGACCAGCTCAGAAAAGAGAATCGAGATCTGAGTTGCAGGGTTCAAAAACAAGATGGGGAGAAGGCAAAACTCCTCAGAGAAAACAACCAACACAGAATCAATAGTTTGGAGAAAGAACTCAATGATGTAAACAAGGAAAGCCATCATCTCCACTGCAGAGTTCGGGAACAAGCTGAAGAGGACCAGGAGCTTCTCAGGGAGAACCGAGCATTGAGGGAACAACAGGAAAGGTCAGAAATACAGTCTTTCCCTGAAAATAAGCCCTAGCCTGACTTCTTTGGGGTGGGCTAATATAAGTGAAGAGGTGGGCATGGCCAGCACAGGAGGCAGCCCTTCTCCCAGTCATGGAGGCTCCGCCCCTTAATTATGGCCTGCGGATCAGCTGCAAACCTGGAGCCCCCATTAAGCTTCATTATCATTGTTAAGAAAACAATGTACCAGTCAGTTATGATTCTTTTCTTCTCCTTCACTCCCCAGAAAAAGGTGTCTGCAAGCATCACCAGAGAAACAAATTGAAGACCTGGAGGCTGATATCATCACGGTGGAACCGTACATACCGGGACCCATCTACCCCAACATCACCTTAATTGATGAGCGAAGGATGTCAGACGTTCTGCCTTG
This sequence comes from Thamnophis elegans, assembly GCF_009769535.1. Lineage (NCBI taxonomy): Eukaryota > Metazoa > Chordata > Lepidosauria > Squamata > Natricidae > Thamnophis > Thamnophis elegans. The sequence goes on along the minus strand of NC_045557.1, from coordinate 14,378,653 downwards.
CACAACAATGTGATGGTTGGTAAGTGAACTAATTTGGTTGTCAGGTTTCTTTATTTTTCTATTTTAAAGGTATTCTGTTGTTGTTGTTGTTGTTGTTATTGTTATTTAATTCTTAATAGCTTTTGTTGTTTTGCATTTCTTGCTTTTGGGGTTTTGTGTGGGGGTGGTTGGACTGTGGAAACTAATAGGAAAGAAAAGAGCCTTTAATTTGGTTGCTCTGTTTTTTATTGTTTTGTTTCTATTTCATTATTCTTAAAATATTCAATCTGTGTTTCTTTTGCCCCAGGACGAATTGCGGCAACCATCACATTGTTGACCAGGGCTGAACGTCTGACATCGTCTTCCATCAATGATGGTGATGTTGGGATCGATGGATTCCGGTATGGAGGTTCCACCGTGATGGAGGCCTCCTCCTCATCTTCATCTGGTGGTTCTGGTGACGCTTGCAACACCTTCAACGCAGAGGCCAAACAACACATAGGTTCCAAAGATGACCAAAGTCGTTTTCCAGGGTCTCCAAGGAAGTTCTGAGGGTTCTCACTGGATGGCCACACGAGCTCAGTCTCTTCCATTTGGGAACAGAATTGAAGGGATTAAAAAAGGATCTTGAAGGGTATTCCAAATCCAGATGTATATTTACATTACAAAATAAATTTAAAAGACTCAAATCAACTTTACAAAAGCATTTCCTCTTCAGTTCTTTCCTCTTTGCACCTTCTGACAAGTTATGGGGACCCCTGGAAGGCGACTTTGTTTGTCCTTGGGGTCTATGTCTTCATTGACGTTCTGCATATTTGTTCACCCATGCAAGTAAGTTGCTCCTCATCAGGGGAGTGGCATCACCACAACCTGGGGAGCCCTGGGGCACTGAAAGCCCCCCAAAATGTTGGTGGAACTAACAGGAGAAAGTATAGACTCCCTCAGGGCTGGAAGGGACCTTGGAGGTCTTCTAGTCCAACCCCCAATCTTGAAAATCTGGAGCCCCCATTAAGAATTATCTTTGTTATCATTGTTAAGAAAACAATGTACCAGTCGATTATATTTGATTCTTTTCTTCTTCTTCAATCCCCAGAAAAAGGTGTCTGCAAGTGTCGCCAGAACAACGAAAGGAAGATGTGGAGGCCACCATAATCACGGTGGAACCGTACATACCGGGACCCATCTACCCCAACATCACCTTAATTGATGAGCGAAGGATGTCAGACGTTCTGCCTTGCACCACAATGTGATGGATGGTCAGTGTTTGAACTAATTTGGTTGTCAGATTTTTCTCATTATGATGATATTATTGTTATTTAATTCTTAGATGGATTCTATTCGAGAGGCAGAAAAACCCAGCCGACTGCAGTCAGGGGGCAACTTGGAGGCTGCAAGAAGTGAGTGGCCGGAGGCCTTGCCCAAAAGAAGAGTCCTAGCTGAAGGGAGAGGATTTGGGGTCTCTTGAGGTCACCTGGGGTCCTTGGTTGCTTTGCGTTGCCTGCTTTGGGTTTTTGGGTGGGGATGGCTGGCCTTGGAAGCTGAAAAGGAAGGAGAGTGGGAGCCTGGTAGTTTTAAATATTAATTTGGTTGCTAAGTTTTATTTATTATTTCTTGCTTACTTATTTACTTATTAAATTGGTGCTTCTTTTGCCCCAGGATGAATAGCTGCCAGGGGTGAAATGCCAAAACAACTGGAGCCCAATTTGGACCCCTTCGGCATTGACAACCTCACCATCAGTCAATTGCCAAAGGCCGCCTTCCTTGGAACAGCTGACATCCAGTCCGAACATCTGGCTGACTGTGTGTGTGCTCTGAGGAAGATGAGGGCTACAACTGGGGTTCAACCATGCTGGACAGGACTCATGAGGGGAATCGACAAAGAGTGTCTCTCCCATAAACAATTGGGGAAAACACATATGACAGAAGCCCAGATTGGCTCTCTAGTTGCCCAGGTCAGGAAGGACCGTGCCAGGAGTTCAAATTCCTGGACATCTGGTGGAAAATGATATGCAGGACTCAAGGATGAAGGCTGAGCATCCAGGACTGGCAGCTGCTGAACAACTGGAAGGAAAGTGCTTTCCCGACTCTCCCCAAGATGACATCCAGACTTTTATTCCCCGCTGAGAGACTCCTGGTTTCCTCACCTGAACTGGTTCTTTTCTTTTTTCTTTTTATGTACTTTTTAATGTAGTTTTATTTAACTTTTGGGCCTTCCTTGTATTTTTTTTAAACATTTTTTGGAGGTTTTGATTAAATAAAAAATTGATTTAAAAAAGAAATGATATGAGAAAAAGTACAAATGAAATCTTAATGAAAGATTCACACTGCAGCTGCCATTCGTTCGTTCGAAATAAGAGAGCTTGTTAAGTCCTACTGCTAAAAATTATCTATTTTTCTGCTGGATTTTTCTGATGCACTCAGGAAATCATAGATATTGTTCTGAAAGCTGGATGGTATTTTTAAAACAACATCAAAGTAACTTTGTCTAAGAGTTGGTGTAAATGTTGCATCACAAAATCCTATTTCTTCAACTATCCCGCCTGTATTAATGACAATATAGAAGACTAGATGAGAAAGGGCCAATTGCTAGTCATACCTCCTCAGTTTTATGAGGTATTATCCTAATTAATTAACTTAATTATCAGGAAGTACCGTAGTTAATATTCTTCTGGGTCAAGGTATATCACCAGCATTCCCACAAACTATTGAGGAAGTGTAAAGATGTGTGCAAATAAAATATGGCATCAGGCTAGAAAGTGGAAGCTCCTGAGTTCTAGTCCCACCTTAGTCATGAAAGCCAGCTGGATGACTTTGGGTCAGTCACTATACCTACCAACCTCACAGGGTTGTTGTTGTGAGGGGAAATAAGAGAAGGAAGATGTGTTTGATAGGTTGACTGCCTAGAGTTGTTTATAGAAATAAAGGAATAGTAACAAATAAAGGACCTTGGGGAGAGAAGGAGATGTTGCTGCACAGGGAATAACCAGATAAGGTGGGGGAGCCCCCGGGTGCATAACTGGCACAGAAAGAAACCCAGAAAGGACCCTCCCTCATTTTTCAGGCTTTCAAAAGAGTTGGTGGGAGATTTGTACTTTCAGACTTGCAAGATTCTCTTCTGTATCCTTCCAATAAAGTAGAGTTTCCTCATTTGGTCATATTTCCTATCTGGTGTACCTGGGAGGTGATGGGGGGACTTGCTACCTTGTGTGCCAGGTGAGTCTGGCCAGAGCCGGATCTGGGATCTCAGATGCGGCTGCTGCAGACTTTTGAGGTGCTTCTTCTTGTTTTCCCTCATCTTCTGAAGAGGGGTGACTTTCTCAGTTGGCTGTAGTGGCTTTTCTGCACATGGCAGAAAGTTCCTCACCTCTTTGAGGCCTTTCTCAGAGTCAGCCTTCTCTTGCTTGAGATGGACACTTGGCTAGTAACCTCATGCAGTTCTTTGTAGAGTTCTTCAATGTATTTCACCAAAGATTTGTTCTCTAGCTCTAACTGATGGCATGATCTCCTGCAGGTTTTCTGCAGGTCTTCCGTTGTGGTCTTAAGTTGATCCACTTTCTCCTGGAGACAGCTGTGCTGATCTTTCATCCACTGATTGTCTTTCTGGAATAAGGTCTCTTTCAACTCCATTTGTCCATTATTCTAACTGCTTACCTTTTTATGGAGGGGAAAAACAATCCTCTCCAAAAAGGGGCCGGAGGAACAAAATGGAGGATGCGGGGTCTTTGCCAGTTTTAGCTGTCCTACTCACTGCCTGCAGAGGCCAGGCATCACTTAAAGGCCAGACTATAGGCTGCCCCTTACAGGCAGTGAGAGGGACAGCTAAAGATGGCGCAAGCCCCATGGGGTCCTCCATTTTGTGGCGGGAAAGTGGCAAAGGAGAAAAGTGGAGAACTGTGGAGTATTTATTTCCCTCCTTTTTCCCTCTGGGTTCTGTGTGTGGAACCTTCCCTCTTCTTTTGGCCTCTTGAGTAAAACCCACCCTGGTTTTCTTGTCCCCCAAACTCGCTCCTGCTTAGTGTCGAAGCCGATAAGCCTCCGGACACAAGGCGTGATAGAGAATCCTCCTTTCACTTTGGTTCCCAGATGGAAGGATTGAAAAGCTAATCAAGGGCCAAGAGGAGAATCTCACAGTCAAGGGAGGGTCTCCCCTTTGCCCTTCCCCTAATCATGCAGCCACAACAGGTCCTTCTGGTTGGTTCTTTGGATTTTACGTTTTTTTTTAATGGAAATTTTGGGAAGAAAAACTTTTACAAATATTTACCTCCCTCCCCTAAGGTGACCAGATTTTCAGATTGGTAAAGAGGGACACAATTGACCGCGGGGGGGTGGGGGGGGGCTTGATTAAAAATTTTATATTTTGTCAAACATGACCCCAGGACACTGAAACCATCATAAATACGAATCTGTTGCCAAACATCAAAATTTTGATCACGTGACCATGAGGATGCTGCAACGGTCACTAAGTGTGAAAATGGTCATCAGACACTTTTTTCAATGCCATTGTAACTTTGGTCACTAAATGAACTGTTTGAGGCTTGCATTAAAATGCCTTATGCCAGCTTACATTTTCAAGAGAGAGAAGCTAAACTCCTTGTTAGAATTGAAATAGAAACGAATAGAGTAGAGTAAAATAGAATAGAATCGTTTATTAGCCAAGTGTGATTGGACACACAAGGAATTTGTCTTTGGTGAATATGCTCTCAGTGTACATAAAGAAAAATAAAATAGTAAGATAGTGGGATCCTTGCTGCACCAAGCCTTCACTAATCCTCTCACTTTCATCAAAAACAGTAAAAATCAATCATGCTTTTTTATTTCTATTTATTATTTTGCTATGGCCACATATGAATATATATATATGCACATTCCAAACAGATTTTCTTACTAAACAGCCACCATTCTCATCCATAGGCCACTAAAGGCCTCACCAACCTTTTCTGTATTCTTTCATTTCCTTCCATCCATTTTATTTATTTAATACAGAGTAGATTAGGCTGTCAGACTTAGTCATTCTTCTAACATGACAACAATTCTTACCAACAAGGACGGTATTGGCACATTTTAGCTAATGCAACCTAAACATAACCAAAGCCTATTTCACTTCAAGTATGCTAACTTTCTTCTATGCCTTCCCACGCATTACATGGCTTGAACGTTCGCGGATCGCCACCAAATTGCACAGGTGGTTGTTCCACCAGATGGACATCCTTACTTTTTCTCGAAAACGGGAGAGAGGCTGCCTTTCCTAGTCTAGCCCCGTAACAACAACCCTACGAGGTAGGCTGGGTTTTTTAAAAAAGCGAGTGTCGGGGAATTCTGTGACTGCACCCCCTCTTCGCTGCTCTCGCTTCTCAGGGAGCCCCCTTTCCTCTCGCCGAGCAGCCCGTTCTCGGAACAAAACGCCTCCCCGCCCCCGCTGTCCTTCCACCAAAACGGAGGGAGAGAGCTTGCACGGTCCGCCGCACACCGCCCTTTCCCAGCGCAACCCCTCTCGGCACCGTCCCCACCGACTGCCAGGCGTATCCGCCTCTGAGCCTCTCCGCGCAGTCACCCCCTTCCCCGTCGCGCCCCCCACGCCAAAAACAAACCACCAGTGCTCCTCCCGCTCCCCCGCTCCCCAGGCCTGCAGCGCCCTGAAGCGCGCCTCGCTCTTCAGCTGGACGCCGCCGCGCATTTCCCCGCGAAGTTCTGCACGCGAGGGCTCCACCCAGCTTCTAGCGCCGGAGACTGCCGGAGCCCGAGAGCCGAGAAGGAAGAGACCGGAGGGAAGCACGCTCCGCCTCCAAGCGCAAGGCTTCTCAGCAGCTGCCCGCCTCTGAGTTCTCGGCGGCGGATGGGCAAGAGGAAGCGGGCAGGCTAGCTCGGAGCGCAAAAGCCATCCTCCGCGCCGCAGCCGTGTCTGGATCAGCCCTCTGGAATTCTGCTCACTTTCTGCCTACTTTCTCCTCCGCTGGACCCCAAAGTTCAAATCCGCCCTGCTGGAGGAATTCCACTTATGGCCTCAGGTCTATTTACCAGTTAGAGGGTCTGGAATTGACCGTTGCCAGTTGGGGGGCGCAGAGGAACCCAGCAGACAGACGGGAGAGCGGGGGAGGAGGGAAGGAAGAGCTCCCATCCAGGGTAAAAAGAGGGGAAAGCGGAGAGCCTACCCTGCACGGGATCTCTTCCTCCCCCACCCCACCCCCCGGTCTCCCGTCTGTCTGCTGGGTTCCTCTGCGCCCTGCGATGCCCGTCTGGGTTGGCTTCCTTGGACACTCAGCCCCCACCCCCACCTTCCCTCCGACCAACAGTCAGTTTATTCTTCGCTACAAACAAAACGCGGGGAAGCCGGCATCGAGTTTTCGGTGACTCCGAGGTGCGCTAACTGAAATGCGGTCTTCCTTCAGCCTCTGCTCGGAGCCTCTGGGATGATCGTTGGCGGGTGGGGGAAGCGAGGGCGCAGCTGAGCCGGGGAGGCAGAGATGAGAAGTGAGGGCTAAATGCAAAGCGCGCCGAAGAGAGCAAGCGAAGCATCCCCAAAGCGAAGGACGGGCGGGAAGCGCTTGGCCAGTATGTGAGAAGGCAGGCTGGAAGTGGCCGCGGAAGGGAAAAGAGGCGGCCACGGGTATCGGTTCTCCTTGCGGTAGATAAGGGAGGTTCGTAGCAAGGGTCCGCCGGCAGGTAGGCTTGGGCGGGGCGAAGGCCTCAGGTCGGGGGAGCGAGAATTTGCGGGGAGGAAACAGAGATGGCCGAGAGTTGAAGTAGGCACCAAATCACCGCCGGGTGGAAATGTTTCGGCAGCCGAAAAGGAACAGGAGCCCAACGGAAAAGAGAAGTTCGAGGACTTTATGCCGCGTGGAGGGAAATAAACACTTCCCCGCAAGAGTCTTCTGCACTTTTTTTAATGACTTTAAATTACAGAGGAAAGCCCCTCCCTCCCTCCCTCCCTCCCTCCTTGTGTGTGTGTGTGTGTGTGTGTGTGTGTGTGTGTGAATGTTTCCATTGTGAAACATAGTCACTTCCTTTTTTTTGCATCTTGGAGCGAAGGGAAAGGGACGCGACAAGCGGGTATGCAACAGCAACCTTTATTAAAAACAGAGTGACTACGATTCAACTTGGCGTGGTTCGCGCCAAACATTTATACCCCCGGGTTTGAACGAGGAGCCAATGGGGCGTCGATTAGCTCGACCAATCGGGGCGAGGATTGAACCGGCTCCGCCCGGGAACCAATCAGAAGGGGAGTCCTTTTCCCCGCGCTTGTATTTCCCGCGCTAGTATTCAACACCCCTCCCCCCCTAGTCAAAGAGTTCCCTTAGGAAGGGCAAACATAGTCTTGTAAGTAGGTGGGACGGCGACGTTCTCGTCCCGACCTTCGTAGCTCCCCGGCGGTTGTCGTCGGGGGGGGGGGTCCGCCGGCGGAGGTGTGTCTATGGCGGGGCGGTGAATCTGCGACGCGGCCTCGTGAGATGGCGCTGGCCCCCGGCCCCGTGCCCAATGCCCATTTGTCCGGGGTGGCGTCTCCGTGGCAACAGGAGTGTCCGACAGCGGCCCCGCGCAGTCTAGTTGGGGTGTAGGTTCAGAGTCTCAATAAGGGCTTCGAGGAAGGGAGTAGCCGGGTGAGGCGCATCTGTCCGAAAAGTTCGTATCGGCTGGTCCCCCGTTCCCCGGGTGGAGGCGGTCCGTTGAGGGGAAGGTCATCGAGGGTGGCTCGTGCTGAGAGTGGGTGTCTGAGAGGCTTGGGCCGTCTGTTTCCGTGGGGAGGCGTCGCCTTAATTGGTCCACGTGGCGCCTCCATTGTGTTCCGTCGGCCAGACCGACCCTGAAGGAACAGGGGCCGGTCAGAGCTGTGATGGTTGCGGGAACCCACCGTGGATCCCCAGAAAAGGAGCGGGCCCATACAGGATCCCCTAACTTAAACGCGTGGGAAGGGAGGGCCCCCAAGTTGCTCGGCAGATCCCCTGCGTAAAGTGGATGGAGCCTGTCCAGGGAGGTTCGCAATCTCCTACCCATCAAGAGCTCCGCGGGGCTTTTATTAGTCGTTGGGCAGGGTATGGAGTGCTGGCTCAAGAGGTAAGCTGCCACTCTTTCTTGCCAGTCGCCCTGGTCCATGCGGCCCAAGGCTTCTTTGGCTGAGCGAACTGCGCGCTCCGCCCGGCCGTTACTAGCTGGATGATAAGGGGCTGTGGCTGCGTGTCTGATTCCTTGTTCGGCCAGGAATTCTTGGAACGTGATGGAGGTAAACTGGGGCCCATTATCTGAGACTATCACATCCGGTAACCCATGGGTGGCGAACATCTTACGAAGGGCCCTCACTGTACTCTCTGCTGTGGTGGAGGTCATGATTACCAGCTCCACCCACTTGGAGTAAGCATCGACTACTATCATGAAGTTTCGGCCGTGGAAGGGGCCGGCGAAGTCAATGTGTAAACGGGACCATGGGCCCCTAGGGATTTCCCACTCCCGGGGGGCGGCTGTGGGGGGATTCGGCCTAGAGTTTTGGCAGATCCTGCAGCGGCCTACGTAGTCTGCAATTTCCGAATCTAGCAAGGGCCACCACACATAGCTACGGGCTAAGGCTTTCATTCGCGCTATGCCTGGGTGGTTTTTGTGTAGTGCGGGCAGGATTCGTGCCCGCAGGGCTGTGGGGATCACTACCCTGTCCCCCCAGACAAGACAACCCCCGTGTAGGGCGAGTTCTGCTTGTCGTGCTTTAAATGGTCGGAATCCTTCCGCTACCTTTTCCGTGGGCCAACCCCTCAAGACCCATGAAGCTACTTGGGATAGGACGGGGTCGGCCTTTGTGCAAGCTGCGACGTCCGCGGCAGAGACGGGGAGGTCGGATTCGGCGATGGACAAAATAGAGAGAGCGGGCACGTGGGCTGTGTCCGTCTCTGGCACGGGGCAACGGCTCAGGGCGTCTGCGTGCCCTAGCTGCTTACCCGGACGGTATAACAGCGTATACGAATACGCCGTTAGGAACTCCGTCCAGCGTGTCATGCGGGGAGACAAAATGGGGGGGGTTGGCTTGTCGCCTGCCAATAGCCCCAGGAGCGGCTTGTGATCCGTGACGAGGGTGAAATTCCTACCATAGAGGTAGTCATGGAATCGCTTAATGCCGGACACTGCAGCCAGGGCTTCTTTATCGATTTGGCTGTAGTTTTTTTTTTTTTTTTTTTTTTTTTAGGATTTTATTGGAAATTTATATGCCGCCCTTTTCCCTGAGGGGACTCAGGGCGGCTTACAACAGTGAAGGGAAGGGAGTGCAAGACAAGACTTAAAAAGAAAAGAATCGTGATTAAAAGAAAATTGATCATAAAAACACAACATTCACTCAACATTCGGGCGGGGTGAGAGTAATCCTATCCCCAGGCCTGACGGGATAGCCAGTTCTTAAGGGCTGTGCGGAAGGCCTGGACTGTGGTGAGGGTACGGATCTCCACGGGGAGGTTGTTCCATAATGTCGGAGCAGCAACTGAGAAGGCTCTCCTCCGCGTAGTCGCCAGTCGGCACTGACTGGCGGATGGAATTCGGAGGAGGCCTACTCTGTGCGATCTGATGGGACGCAGGGAGGTAATTGGCAGGAGGCGGTCTCTCAAATAGTCAGATCCACTACCATGGAGCGCTTTATAGGTGGTAAGTAAGACCTTGAAGTGCACCCGACGATCAACAGGTAGCCAGCGCAGCTCACGGAGGATTGGTGTTATATGGGCGAACCGTGGTGCACCCATGATCACTCGCGCGGCCGCGTTCTGGACTAGCTGAAGTCGCCGGATGCTCTTCAAGGGCAGCCCCATGTAGAGCACATTGCAGTATTCCAGCCTAGAGATCACAGTTCCGTTCCGTGGAGGAGAGTGTCCGGGAATAGAAGGCTATGGGGGCCTCTGAGCCGTTCGGGAGGGCATGGCTCAGGACCGCCCCTATGCCATAGGGAGAGGCGTCGCAAGTCAGAACTAGGGGCATCCTGTCGCTATATTGAATTAGGACTGCCGACGAGGTCAAAATGTCTTTTATAGCCGCGAACGCGTGCGCTTCACGGCTACCCCATTGCCAGGCCGCTGACCGGTCAAGCAGTCGGTGTAGCGGCTCAGCTAGCGACGCCTTGTGGGGAATAAACGGGGCGTAGAAATTTAAAAGCCCCAGGAACGCCTGCAATTCCGCCCTCGAGGTGGGTGCAGGTGCGTTTTTGATGGCGGCAACTTTGGAAGGAGTGGGGTGGATGCCTTGGGCATCAATGAGGAAACCCAAGAATTCTACTTTGGGAACAGCAATTTCGCATTTGCTGCGCTTTAGTTTCAGTCCTGCCTCCCTAAAACGTGTGAGAACCTCCCGCAGTATTTTCAGGAGTTCCGAGTGGCTGGGGGCTGCGACCAGGATGTCGTCGAAGTAGGGGACGACGCCTGGGAGCCCGTGGAGCAACCGCTCCATGAGGCTCTGAAACATCCCCGGGGCAACTGAAACGCCGAATTGGAGGCGGCGGCAACGGAAGGCCCCGCGATGGGTGACGATGGTCTGGGCTGTAGCCGCATCGTCGTCTACAGGAAGCTGCTGGTAGGCCTGTGCCATATCTAGCTTGGCGAAAATGCGGCCTTGCCCTAAGGAGTGGAGTAGGTGTTGCACTACGGGGACCGGATATGGGTTTGCCTGCAGGGCCAAATTGATGGTCGACTTATAGTCGGCACATATTCTCACCGATCCGTCGGGTTTGACCGGGAGGACTATGGGGGTTTCCCAACGGGCGTGATCTACGGGCTCGATTACCCCTTGCTCTATAAGCTTATCAAGTTCAGCGTCTACCTTTGCTCTCAATGCGAAGGGGACCCTGCGTGCCTTCAGCCTAATGGGAGCGACCTGGGGATCGAGGCAGAGGGAAATGGGGGTGCCCTTATAACAGCCCAATTTCCCATCGAACACATCTGCGAACTCGTCTAGAACGCTATCTACGGTGAGGGGAACTACCCTGTGCACCCCCTCTATGGTGAGGCCCAAGGCGGGAAACCAATCCAACCCAAGGAGAGCGGGCAGATCGTTCCTGACGATTAGAACTGGGAGTTTCCCCTTAAAGTCTCCGTATTCCACTCGGATGTGGAATATTCCAGCCGTGGGAATCCCCTTTCCCTGGTAGTCTAGGAGGGAGACCCCGACGGGGCGCAATTTGCTCTGGGGAACCCCGGGACAAAGGCGGGAAAACAGGGCCCAAGATAGGAGAGAACGGGAAGACCCGGAGTCCACCTCCATTCGACAAAGCTGACCTTCGAGACGGACGGCGGTGCTGATTTTGCGATCGCCGGGGGGAACGCGGGAAGCCTGGTGGACCACGCAGTCGGCGCTGGAGGGCTGGTAGGTTGAGTGGCAGTCCTCAGCTCGCCTCGCAGGACGTGGCTGTTGGCGGCGTTGCGGTGCCTGGCGCTGGTCGCTGGGCTGCATGAACGATGGGGCTGGCACGAGAGCCCGGCAAACCCTGGCGAGGTGTCCTTCTCCTCGGCAGCGGCGGCAGACGGCAGAACGGAACGGGCAGGATGTGCGGCTGTGGCGGCCGCCGCATCCGCGGCAAGGTGCGTTTGAGGCTGGCTGAGCTGGCGTCGGTGGTTGCTGGTGTGGCCTCCGCTTCGGCTGCGTCCTCATTTGTCCGACGGTTTCCTCCTCCTCGTCTTCAGCAGGAGAGAGGTCGTCGACGAGGTTCGTCTGGGTGGAAGGTCCCGCGGCGGTTTGCGGGGGGGTTTTCAGCTGGAGGCGTTCGATGTCGGCCGTGGATTGTTCGGAGAGCTCCGCTGCTCGCGCGGTCTCCACGGCTTGCACCAAGGTGATTTTGTGATTCCGGAGCATGCGGCTGCGCAAATGCGCGTCGCGGACCCCGCATACAAACTGCTCTACGAGGTTCTCCTCCAGGTCTGCAAAATCACACTGGGCGGCCACGGTGCGCAAAGCCTCTAGAAACTGGCTGATGGATTCGTTGGGCTTCTGCACTCGGCGGCGGAAGGTGAAACGGCGTGCGATCAGAGAGGGTGAGGGAGCGTAGTGGTTCCTCAGCCTGGACATCAGCTCGTCCCACCCGAGTTTGTAGGCTGGCCTCGGGGCGGCCAGGGCTCTCGCAGAGGCGAACATGGAAGGCTCACAGCAAGACAAGAAGAAACTGCATTTCTCCTCGTTGGTCTGTGCCTGGTTCCTCGATGCGATTAAGTAGCACTCGAAACGCTCCATGAAGCCGTCCCATGATTCTCCGGCGGATCCAAATGGCGCGAAAGGAGGAAGCGCTGATGCCATCGTGGTGTGGAGCCAGAGAGGGGGGAGGAAGAGGGCGGAGAAAATTTTGCGTTCGCTGCCGGAGTTCTCAGCCTGAGGTAACGTTCGTGCTGATTCAGACGCGGTGGCAGCTGGCTTGTTCTACTCCGTGGTCGCGGAAATCGGTATCCCACCTTCGTCGCCAGTTTTGCATCTTGGAGCGAAGGGAAAGGGACGCGACAAGCGGGTATGCAACAGCAACCTTTATTAAAAACAGAGTGACTACGATTCAACTTGGCGTGGTTCGCGCCAAACATTTATACCCCCGGGTTTGAACGAGGAGCCAATGGGGCGTCGATTAGCTCGACCAATCGGGGCGAGGATTGAACCAGCTCCGCCCGGGAACCAATCAGAAGGGGAGTCCTTTTCCCTGCGCTTGTATTTCCCGCGCTAGTATTCAACACTTTTAAGGATTTTGCGTAATTCTGCAGAATTCTTCCAAAGTGCTCCCGCTTCTGCTCTGCCAGTGATGTCGGTGCCTGATCTGAGCCCTGAAGGGTGGAAGGAGAAAATATCGTCACACGCAGAACGACCCAGAGAAAGACGAGAGACAGAGGGACAGCAAAGGGGACGGTGGCAAGCTTACAACATCACAAATGCCATACTAATCATCACATTAACATTGTGTACAATGTAAGTCACGCAGAGGCGTCTTTTGGTGAGACGGGGGGGGGGGGGGAGGAATTTTCATCAATAAATAGTCTCTTACATTTTAATCATTTCAACCATAATAACCATAAAACATGCTGGCTGTTAAGCCACGTGTCAAACCTGATGACCCCCCTCCGCTCTCCCTGATGTATCGGTAAATGAGCATGCAGGTCATTAAGTGGGGCTCAGGGCTGCAGGAGCCCCCCCTTGTCCTTCTTTCAGCTGCTTTGGAGAACAGGGTGACCCCTTCTTCTCTGGAGTAGCCCCCCACATATCGGAACTCCTGTCACTCCTAGTCTTTCTTTCCACTAGACTAGAGGAACCCAGTTCCTGCAACCGTTGCTCATATTTTAGCCTCCGGGCCCCTCATCCTGCGCTTTGGCTACCAAGCAGGATCCCTGCATCGTTTTCTGGGGCAAGGGAGAGACTTCGCAGACGGGCGACGGAGCAGACCTGGGGGGAAGGAGAGGTGTTCACTTGGGAGGGCGGGGAAGGGGGCGCGGCGGGTCAGGTTCTTCGGAGCAGTTGGGCAGCCAAAGGTGCGAGGATCGGGCGCTCTCCCCCGCCCGCCCGCCCGTTCTCCGAAGCTAATTTCCTCCCGCGCAAGTTTCTAAGCCCGCGGGGTGTGTTTCCCCTCCCTTCCCGGTCACCTGCTGCCCGAGAACTCCGAAGAGCGCCTGCGGTTTCTTCCCTGGGTAGCCCGAGACGGAATCCACGGGCCAGGTAGGCGTCTCACCCGCGGAAGCCAAACAATGTCACCCCTGGCTCCTTTTGCAGGCGGGTTGCGCTCCCCGCGAGAATCGACCGCACTTTGCCTTCTTCCGAGACGGTCCCTCTCCGAGGCTGTTGCGGTGGGATAGAAAGGAGGATCGGGGTTGGTTTTCTTCCTCCACCCGCCACGCCGGCGGACTGTCCCCTCTCCCACCTCCCACCTCCGCCTTGCGAAGGCTGCGATCCGCGCCTCCCCCGCCCCGATCCTTCCTGCTAAGACCCAAGGGGGCTCAGCTTTTGGCAGTTATCAATATGGTCACGAGGCGCGATTGATGGGGAAGGAAAGATAAGGGGTGGTTGAGCGGCTGTTTTCCTCGGAGGAGAGGGGATGGGTGGTGGGTGCGGAGAGATTAAGACAACGCGGTTGATAAAGAGGAGGGGTTAAGGAAGGGTTCGGGATGAGGGTAGGCTCTCCACAGGATGGGAACCTGAGGATGTTCTGCACTCAGAGTGTCCCCTGCAAGTTTTGGGACTCCTACATGCCCCTCCCAATAATTGGGCTCCCTTCAAAGAGGGTGGGAGATTCTTAGTGTCCTGTTAGGGACCATGCAAGCCTGCCCCGTCCAGAGGGTGGGTGGTGGTGGGAAAAAGCCTCTTTTCTTTGCAGACAGTAAGTGCCACCAGCACATTGGTTGGTCATCTCAGACAACCGTCTTTTGTTAAAGATGGTTTTCACTTTTTTTCCCTCCCATGGGGAACGGAGGCTGCTGTATTAGGGATTTGTCCGAAGACGCGCTTCCATATAATTCATGACTTTGTGTATGTGTGTGCATGTGTGCATGTAGGCAGAGAGATTTCCTTAGATGAGGAAATGTGTGTCATCTGAAAGATTATGGAGCAGGAGGAGGGTGAATGTGGGCTGTGATGCACGGCTAACCCTCTAGAGATTTTAGCAGAGCACAAAGGGATTGTGGATGGGCTGGCTGGCTGGGGAGCGGGGAGCCCTTTAAAGCCCTGCTGCCGCGTCTTCCCAGCAAGACTTCCTTTCGGCTCGCGGTTTCCCTTGCCTGCGGCAGCGTCACGCAGGCTGTGGAAGGAGGGGGAGGAGGAGGGAACCAAAGAGAGGCTTTTAGGGGCCTGCGCCCCACAGCCAGGACCGTCCTTGCGCCTCAAGCCGCGTTTCTTCGTGCAAAGCCCTTCGGGCGTCAGGCGGAGCTCTCGGGTTGCCCAAACCAGTTCCTCCCAGGTTCAAAACTACGGAGGGAGGAACTGGATTGGGCAACCCGCGCTCACACACACACATACACACAGAGAGAGATTCGGCTGCATCTGGCTCATTTGCAAAAAGCCCAGAAAAGGAAGTCGGTCGGGGGCAGAGGAGGGGGGGAGACCCGTCGGAGAAACCGACGGTCCCGAGGCCGGAGGAGGGGGGTTCTTCCCCAGACAGGGCTCCCCAGGAGAGGGCGAGGCACCCCTCCCCCATCTCCCTACTGTCAATGTCGCACAGACAGGAGGGCTGTTTCTATCTCGGTGCTTTCATGGAGAGTCAGCGAGAGATCCAAGCCATCCAGCGAAGGCAGACTGCTGTTTAGTAAGAATGTTTTAAATATTGCATTTCAGCTTATTTGTCATGGATTGGTGATCAACCTACTTGCAAATACAAATTCTTTTTCGTATGGCGTGCTGGTGCTCTGCAGATTTTATTTGATTTTAGAAAAAGAAAATAAAGGCTTCTTGGTCCACCTGGACCGGAAAGTCAAAATCCAGAAAATTAACCTTGTTTAGGAAAGTTTTGCACTGATGGAAAAATAGTGTTTTCCAGTGAAAGTTTTTTCCCTACTTTTCCTTGTTTGCTTTTTTGGCCTCTATTCCTTCTCTCCTCTCCTCTTTTCTTTCTTCCTTTTTTCTTCCTTTTTTCTTTCCTTCCTTCCTTCTTTCTTCCTTTCCTCTTTCTCTCTCTTTCTTTTTTCTGCCTCTTTTTCTTATCCTCCCACCCTCCTCTCCCCTTTCTTTTTCTCTTTCTCCTCTTTCCTTCTCCCTCTGTCTCTGTTTCTCTCTCCCTCTCCCTTCTTTCCTTCCTCCCTTCCTTCCTCTCCCCTCTTTGTTTGCTTCTTTAAGTGCTCCAATTGCTAATCTACATCAGTTGGTAATTTATTCATAACTTGCTAAATCACTGCAGACTATTGGATAGTAAGGGGGAAAGTATAGTCCTCAACTTACAACAGTTCACTTAATGACTAAAGCTACATCAGCACTGAAAAAAGTGAATTACAGCTGTTCTTCACACATGATCATTGCAGCATCCCCATGGTCATAGGATCAAAATTTGGATCTTTGGCAACTGCCTCATATTTATGACGGTTGCAGTGTCCTGGGGTCACCTTTTGCAACCATCTGCCAAGGAAAGTCAGTAGGAAAGTCAGACTGACTTAACAACCAGGTTACTGATTTAACCGCAGTGATTCACTTAACTGTAGCAAGAAAGGTTGTAAAATGGGGCAAAACTCACTTAACAAATGTCTCATTTAGCAATAGAAACTTTGGGCTCAATTATGGTCATAGATTGAGGACTACCTGTATAGGGAGATTTCGTTACTTAATGGATATTTACATGGTAGAATTGAGTTTCAAATAACACTAAGTTCGTTGTCTTGGGTGACATCTATGAAAAAAATCCAGGTGCTCAGGTATGAAAATGTGCTGCTCAAACACTATACTTTTCCGCTCACACTGAAAAAAAATTAGAGGGAACATTGCTCACTGGATGTCACAGACTCCTTTGTCCAGTCCTGGCCATATTCTATGTTCCCTACGAGGAAGGATCTTTTCTGCAGAAGTTCCTCCTTGGCAAATGGCCCTGTGGGAAGTGCTGGGGGTTGTGTCTGAGTGACCACCAGAGCATTTGCAGACAGACTCAAGGAAGTTTTTCACAAGTGCAAGGAGCATCTCACCACATCTTCCACCTGCCATTTCGGAACTTCTAAGGATGGAGGCCTCCATGAACGCTTACCCGTGTCAGTGTTTCTCAACCTTGGCAACTTGAAGATGTCCGGACTTCAACTCCCAGAATTCCCCAGCCAGCATTCACTGGCTGGGGAATTCTGGGAGTTGAAGTCCGGACATCTTCAAGTTGCCAAGGTTGAGAAACACTGCCCGTGTCCATTGTAACCTATTAACACCCACTTGTTTGAGAAGAAGAAGCAGAGATTGGAGAGGAAGGGATTAAACGGGAGCCAACACAATTTGGAACACACTGGGCTGTTTGTATAATGGGTTTGGAGATGTTGGTGCCACTGTCGGCCTTTCAACTGTTATTCTGCATGGTGAGTTTGCTTACTCTCTTGTAATCCCTTCCTCTCCTCTCCTACCTAGGGGTAGGGAAAGAAAAGCCACAAGTGGGCACAGGATAATGCATACCAACTGTAATGTTAATCACGTAAGTGAAAAATGCTGTGAAATCATACATGTATTGATTGTAAAGTTATTGTTAGAGCACCAGCATAACTTCAAATAGTTACTGAAGAAATTAATTAGTCAGTGAGGTTTTGATGTCACTCCGTTTCTCAGAGACGTATATTATTATAAAAGATCCCAGCTTTGTATGTTGGGAATTACTATTAATGAATTGGTTCGACAATCTTCAATGATCTTCCAGGTTGCCTGACCACCTCTGGCACTGAGCTTTTTTGAGTGCCCACGTAACTCTAAATAAATAAATAAAATACTGTTGCAGAATCATACAAGTCTGAAAGTAGAAATCTCCTTTGCCCCTCCTGTGCTCCAAAAGAGGATTGAAGCCTGGGAAACAGGCCCTGGTTATTTAACAGAAGTGCAGATTTACCACCAGCTTATCAAGTAGTTTAGGAACTGAGGGATTGTCAGCACAAGACACAATGAACCAACCAACCGGAAGACATTGCATAAATGTGAAGCATAGAATAGCCCAAAGAACATACATACAAGAGCAGAGTTGGAAGGGACCTTGGAGGTCTTCTAGTCCAACCCCCTGCCTGGGCAGGAAGCCCTATACCGTTTCAGACAAATGGCTATCCAGCATCTTCTTAAAGACTTCCAGTGTTGGGCATTCACAACTTCTGGAGGCAACTTCTGTTCCACCGATTAATTCTTCTGTAAGGAAATTTCTCCTCAGTTCTAAGTTGCTTCTCTCCTTCATTAGTTTCCACCCATTGCTTTTTGTTCTGCCCTCAGGTGCCTTGGAGAATAGTTTGACTCCCTCTTCTTTGTGGCAACCCCTGAGATATTGGAAGACTGCTATCATGTCTCTCCTAGTCCTTCTCTTCATTAAATTAGAAATACCCAGTTCCTGCAACCGTTCTTCATATTTTAGTCTCCAGTCCCCTAATCCTCTTTCTTGCTCTTCTCTGCACTCTTTCTAGAGTCTCCACATCTTTTCTACATCATGGCGACCAAAACTGAATGCAAATATTCCAAGTGTGGCCTTACCAAGGCCTGATAAAGTGGTATTAACCCTTCACCTGATCTTGATTCTCTCCCTCTGTTGATGCAGCCTAGAACTGTATTAGCTTTTTTGGCAGCTGCTGCACACGGCTGGCTCCTATTTAAATGGTTGTCCACTAGGACTCCAAGATCCCTCTCACAGTTACTGCTATTGAGCAAAGTACCACCAAAGTGCCCTTGGGGTTTGTTTTTGTTTTTTGCTACTAAGCCATCTCCATCTTTCATTCCAGCCTCAGTCTCCCCGTTAGCCCTGTGAAGGAATCCAGCCTATTTATTTTATTAAGTTTAAGCTCTACCCATCTCACAGTTCAACAAGAAGCACAACCAGGAGGAACAGCCCTGTCTTTATTGCACGGCTGCATTCACAGGACCTCGCAAGATGCTGGGTTCCCCCATGGAAATGGAGATGGGGTAGGCTGCCCTACGACAGCCATAGGGTAGCCCATCCCCATCAGGGGAGCCCAAATCAAGATTGGACTGGAAACCAGGGGAAGAGGGGGTGAGACTGTGAGGAAGGGGGAGGAAAACCAGGGCAACAGACCCCCTGACAAGCTCTGAGGGGAGAGAACAGGGCAGCCCCTCCTGCAAGACTCCAACATGGCTTCAAATTTACCCAAGCGCAGCTGTGAAAGCCCTTTTAGTGTCAGTGTTTGAAATATCATCCAGAATTAAATCAGAGTCCAAGGCAGAACTTTCCTCAAACTTCCAATTTATGAAGAGACACCCGAATCTGAAAGTTTCCGGGGTTTCCCACCCAGTTGAAAGTTGATGATCTTGTGTCCCCCCCCCCCCCCCACCCACAAGTCCATCCCATGGTCCAATCTTCTTCAGCCACGCTGGCAATTCCACCCATCCACTTCCGATCAAGTGCAGAGACAAAGGATGGCCTTGGGCTTCTAGAAAGGAATGTTTTATTTTGACAACAACGTCCTACTGCTTCCTATTCCCCCTCCCAATTCCCCACTAATGAAACAGCATAGTAAAAGAAGAGGGAGGGTGGCAGGCCAAAGATCCTAAAAGGAATATGACTGCAGGCCTGACACTTAGCCTACCCCACAGGCATGTGGAGGAGAAAAGAGCAGGGAATGCTATGTGGGCTACTTTGGGCTCCTGAATGTTAACTAAACAAACAAATGTGGGTTTTTTGAGGGGGTCCAGACGAGGCAGCAGCAAAAGCAGCATGTGGGGCAGTTGGGACGCAGGGGAGGAAGGCCTGGGTGGCTGCAGAGAAGTGACACGGGAGAGCTACCCTTCAAACCCTTCCCATTAGCCACATGGGTAATTGAGTTCATTGGGCAGCCAAGAGAAGCATCCTTGCCCCAAAGGCTCCTCTTGAAAGCCTCCAAGGAAGACTAGGGGGGATCTGAAGTGGAGCAGCAGGAGGGACAGTCATCTGAGATGTCCATCAGGTGGATCCGAAGTGGGCGATGGGCCTTGGAGGTACTGGTGGTCTCCCCCAGGAGGCTGGCCAGAATCGGACCAGCAGCCTCCCTCCTTCAGCTGCTGGGAAGAAAACAAAGACGGCGTTTGAGCTTTAGTAGACAGGAAGGGCCAGAAGGGAGGTAGGAGGGCAAAAGGAAAAGGGGGAGTTTGGCCGCAGCAATTATTTATTTATTTCAAAACGGTGCCCCCCTTCCTTCTACCATGAAGGAGATGCGAACCTTCGTGGCCCCTATCTTGAGTTCGGCAAATCTGGCTGAGATGAGGGAGGCTTTGTGTGGTGGAGGTACTTGGGATCGGTCTAAATCTATGGATCCTGAGAAATGGAGAGGATCTTCTGAGCTCTTAGCTGAGCCCCCTGTGGATTAGACCCCCTGTCCTACTTGGGTGGCCAGAGGGAACAGCGGGGGTCTAGGGAGCTGGAGGCAGGGGAGGATAAATCCATCCTTCATTGAAGAGATGCTGTCCAACCTTCTCCTTTGGAGATGGTGGCTGAGCCACAGTCAGACAGAGACCTGGACAAAAAGAGAATCAGGTATTGCTTGATTATATTTCCTAAAATTTTCCCAGTTCCAGTTCAGAGGTGGGTTCCTCCCAGTTCGGCTGAACAAGCAGTGGCGGTGGCAGGAGGCTCCACCCATCCACCTGGACACTTCTGTGCACGCACTGAAGCATTGCGCAGCACAAGCACAAGCAAATCAGTAGTAAACCGGTTAGCAACCCACCACTGGTCCGGTTGATCTGCAATTTCCTGTAACTTGGTCTGAAAGTCCCCATACCAAATGAATAGGTATAAAGCAGAGGTTCCCAAACTTGGCAACTTTAAGACTTGTGGACTTCAACTCCCAGCTCTGCTGGCTGGAGAATTCTGGGAGTTGAAGTCCACAAGTCTTAAAGTTGCCAAGTTTGGGAGCCACTGGGATAAAGGAGCTGGTCCCTGGCTCAACAGCAGTAACTGTGAGAGGGATCCAAGTCTCAGCCAGCAGTGTGCTGCCTCTTCCAAAAACGGCAATCCAGTTCTAGGCTGCGTCAACAAAGGGATAGTTTCAAGATCATGGAACTTGCTGGGACCATTTCATATTGCACTTTATACATTTGCACTTTATTTGAGCGTTGCATGTTAAAGAAGAATTATTATTCAAGTACATACAAATAAATACTGCAACGGAGCTTGTCATCAAGGTCATAACTAGGGACGGTCATAAAGAGGGTCGGTCACCTGACCAACCAGAACGTTATTGGGATATTTTAAAGGGCTTTGCTGATGGGTCCCCAGCCAAGGGGGCAGTTTTAGACAGAGCTACGTGGAGCCACGTTTCCCACCTTAGGAAGTGTATTTCTGATTTATGAAGCCCCAATGTGGAAGCGGTTCGCCTTTGCTTCTTCCAGGCAGAGTGGAGATCTCTTTGTGGTCTCCTGTCCCTTCCACAGCCAATTGGGCCCATTTCAATTAGAGGCCAGCTGGCAGCTGCCACTCACGGGAAAGCTTGACCTGGGATGACCTTTCCCAGGATCCCCAACCGTCCTTTGTGGAAAACAGGCCACTGCAGCCCCTGAGCATGTACAGAGTTTATTTCCGCCCCCTGTTCCCACCCCGCCTTCTCCGGCCCCTGTTTGGTCGTAGCCAGACTTTGTCCGGAGCTGGGGGGGCTTTTTGGTCTCCTCGGCTGGGACGTCCAGCAGCTTCTGTGCCATGGGGGGCCTTGAGGTCTCCTCCACTGCAGGGTTGGGGGTCCCTGTGGCCAGAGGTCCATGGCCTCCTCAACCGCAGGGGATCCGGTCTAGGGGATCCAGTCCAGAGGACCCACCGAAGCAGAGCAACTGCATGAGCCTCTCGAGCTCCTTCTCCAGGGGGCCCAGAGCTCCCCCCGCGGCTGGTCTCCCCCCTGCTCAGCCCCAAAGGGAGGAGGGGTCCTTTCCCCCCCTTGCAGGAAAGGGTGGGGGGTGATCCCCTCCTGGGATCCGCTTCTTCCCCCCTCTTGGGATCCCTGGCTTTCCAGTGGATTCCCCCGTCCCTCCTTGGCTCCCTTGTCTCCCAATGGCCTCCCGGGATCCCCTCGGGCTGAGCTCCGTCCCTTCCCGGGATCCCTTCGGCTGCTTGGCTCCTGGCCCGGCGGTTCTCCTCCTGGGGGTGGAAGGGCCTTTTCCCAGGGGTCGCCCGAGACTCCCGGGGGGAGCCTGGCAGGAGAAGCCGGGGAAGGGAGGACGCGGGCCTTCCCTTCGGAGCCTCCCCTTCAGCTCCCCGGGCGAAGCTCCGCCGCCCCCGCCAGGAGCCTCCCGCGCCCAAAGGAGCCGCCCGAAGGGAAGGGGCGGTGGGAGGGGAGGGGCCACCGCGGCTCCTCCCACCGAAGCCCCGCCCTCCCTCCGCCTGTCCGTGGGGCTGTCTGTGGGCAGGGGGCGGAGCGAAAGGAGGGGCCGGAGTGGGGACAGACGCGCGCAGCGCAGAGGACGCTGGGAAAGCAGCTCCCTCCCAGCGATGGAGCTCGGTGGGCGGAGCTACGGAGGCCAAGAGGGACCGTTGCTGAGGCGGAAAACCAGAGCGGAAAATGAAATAAAAGAAAGGAACGTGGCGGCGAAGGGAACGCTGGAGCCCAATTTGGCGCTTGGGGGTCACCGCCACAGGAGGAACCGTGTCGAACGGCATCAGGAAGGTTGAGAACCGCCGTTCTAGCGGGTCCCTTTCTCTCCTTCGGGGGAACGTCAAGGAGGCGGCGCCTGGAGGGGAGGAGGCGGGGCTTCGCAGGAAGGAGGGGCTGGTATATGGAGCGGCTTCACTTTCGGAACCAGAGAGCTGACGGAAGGAGCGGTTCCCTTCGGAGGCGGAGAAACCGGAAGTAAGTAGAGGCTGCTGGGACGGAGTGGCAGCCTGGGAGGGTCTCCTTCGGGTCCTCGGGAGGGGAGGCCTCGGCCTGGGCCTCTCCTGCGGTGAGGGGGACGCCGCCGTGACCCGCCTCTCTTTCTCCCCTGCAGGAGGACGGAGGAGCCCGGCGGGGAAGGGAAGGAAGGAAGCGCCGCCCGAGAGGAGGAGGAGGAGAGCGGGCCCCGCGGAGCAGCCCCGGGAGACGGCGGGGAAAGGCCGGGAGGCTCCGGAGCTGCAGGAGGGATGAGCCCAGCGGGAGCCCAGGAAAGGCGGCTGCCTGGAGGGCGATGCGAGGAGGAGGAAACGGAGGGAGACGCCGAGACGGGCCTGGAGTGCGGAGGGTCCTTCGGAAGACCCCGGAATCCCCAAAGGATCCAGGAGGAAGAAGAGAAACATCAGTGCCCGGAATGTGAAAAATTCTTCAAGAGAAATCAGTGTCTTCGAAAGCATCTAAAGGTCCATTCAGGAGAAAATCCTCATAAATGTCTGGAGTGTGGAAAGAGTTTCAGTCATAGGAGCAGCCTTTATGCACATCAAAGGATCCACACAGGAGAAAATTCTCATAAATGTCTGGAGTGTGGAAAGAGCTTCAGCCAGAGGAGCAACCTTTATACACATCAAAAGATCCACACAGGAGAAGAACCTCATAGGTGTCTGGAGTGTGGAAAGAGCATCACTGAGAGGAGCAACCTTTATAGACATCAAAATATTCACACAGGAGAAAAACCTCATAAATGTCTGGAGTGTGGAAAGAGCTTCAGGCAGAGGAGCAGCCTTTATGCACACCAAAGGATCCACACAGGAGAAGAACCTTATGAATGTCTGGAGTGTGGAAAGAGCTTCAGTGAGAGGAGCAACCTTTATGAACATCAAAGGATCCACACAGGAGAAAAACCTCATAAATGTCTGGAGTGTGGAAAGAGCTTCAGCCAGAGGAGCACCCTTTATAGACATCAAAGGATCCACACAGGAGAAGAACCTCATAAATGTCTGGAGTGTGGAAAGAGCTTCACTGAGAGGAGCAACCTTTATAGACATCAAAGGATCCACACAGGAGACAATCCTCATAAATGTCTGGAGTGTGGAAAGAGCTTCAGTGAGAGTAGCAGCCTTTATAGACATCAAAGGATCCACACAGGAGAAAAACCTCATAAATGTCTGGAGTGTGGAAAGAGCTTCACTGAGAGGAGCAACCTTTATAGACATCAAAGGATCCACACAGGAGACAATCCTCATAAATGTTTGGAGTGTGGAAAGAGCTTCAGTCAGAGTAGCAGCCTTTTTATACATCAAAGGATCCACACAGGAGAAAAACCTCATAAATGTCTGGAGTGTGGAAAGAGCTTCACTGAGAGGTGCAACCTTTATAGACATCAGAGGATCCACACAGGAGAAAAACCTCATAAATGTCTGGAGTGTGGAAAGAGCTTCAGTCGGAGGGGCAGTCTTTATGCACATCAAAATATTCACACAGGAGAAAAACCTCATGAATGTCTGCAGTGTGGAAGGAGCTTCAGTGAGAGGAGCACCCTTTATAGACATCAAAGGATCCACACAGGAGAAGAACCTCATAAATGTCTGGAGTGTGGAAAGAGCTTCAGTGAGAGGAGCAGCCTTTATAGACATCAAAGGATCCACACAGGAGAAGAACCTCATAAATGTCTGGAGTGTGGAAAGAGCTTCAGTGAGAGGAGCAACCTTTATAGACATCAAAGGATCCACACAGGAGAAGAACCTCATAAATGTCTGGAGTGTGGAAAGAGCTTCAGTCAGAGGGGCAATCTTTATAGACATCAAAGGATCCACACAGGAGAAAAACCTCATAAATGTTTGGAGTGTGGAAAGAGCTTCAGTGAGAGGAGCAGCCTTTATGCACATCAAAGGATCCACACAGGAAAAAAACCTCATAAATGCCTGGAGTGTGGAAAGAGCTTCAGTCATAGGAGCAGCCTTTATAAACATCAAAGGATCCATTCAGGAGAAAATCCTCCGCCCAATCCCCGCATTCAGGCAGGGGGAGGCCGAGGGGCCCTCCTGGGACTGCAGCCCTTCCCTCCCCCTGGGGTCCTCCCCTAGTCAAGGTGGGTTGGGAGGTCTGGGGGTGCAGCCAGGCGAGCGAAAGCTGAAGGGGCCACGGAGTTTTCCGCCCTTTCAATGCTCTCCTCGTTTTGCACTGAAGACCTGAGCTAATGTGATGCTGGACCCACTGAGGCTTAGACCGATGGAGGAAGTTCCCTTCTGAGCTGACACAATAAGAACAAGCCAGCTGGAAGGGACCTTAGAGGTCTTCTAGCCCAACCCTCTGCTCAAGCAACAGATCTCATCCCGAAGGTGCTTTTTCAGGAGGCAACTGGATTTTCTTTCTCTTCACTTCTCACCCAAGAAATGTCCTCCGTTAATAGGACAGAGCAGAAGGGAATTCTTTATTGGCCAAGTGTGATTGGACACGCAAGGAATTTGTCTTTGGTGCATCACCTCTCACAGTGTACCTGAAGTAAAATAAAAGGCATCCATCAACATACAACACTTGGAGATAGTCGTAAGTTACTTATAAGCAATCAAATCATACTAAGAAACAAACAGAACCATCTAAATTGTAAAGATACAAGCAACATAGTCATAAGTGGGGAGAGACAGTTACCGAGAAGAGTAAGAAGAAGAATAGTAATGCAGTCTTAGGAGGTGTTGTGGGAATTCATTGTTGAGCAGAGTGATGGCAGGTGGGGGAAAGCTGTTCTTGTGTGTAGTTGTCTTGGTGTGCAGTGTCCTATGCACCCCAGAGACAGTAAGCACGGTAGTCAGCCAGCCCCTCCCCACTTTAGCTGCCTTACCAGCCCCTCCCTCTCCACATCCACCTGCTCCTCCTTTCCAAAAACTGCAGCAGTGGGGGGAAATCCCCTCCAATACTGCCCCCTTCCTAGTTGCAGTTTTCAACCTTTTTGAGCCCTTGGAAACCGTCTCTGTGTGTGTGTGTTTTTCCTCCTACACCCTCTCCCTCTTTGGAGGGGACTCCTGTTGCGGCTGCTGCCTGTGCCACTGTGCCCTGCGACATAGCCCTCCACCCCTGGGTTGGCTCTTCGTTGAGCCATTGGGAGCTTGGATTTTCATACAGTGTTTTACCCATCTTCTTCCCCGTTTTATTGTCCTCTCTTGTAAGCCACCCAGAGTCATTGGCAGTTGGGCTCCCCTTTGCTTCTCTCAAACTCTCCCCAATTCAGGCAATCAAGTTCTTTTCGGCTCCACACCAAACTTAGTGCCTGAGTTTGGAGAGTAAGATATGAAAATCCTGCGTGGCTTCATGATGCTGAATCCCCAAGGACATGACCCTCTTTTTCCCATCTTCCAAATGTTGAGGGCTCCAGCAGCTGAAGACCCAAAAAGAATCCAACTTGGAGAATATCAACATTGCATGATTTCCTGTTTCTTTTTTTCCCCAACAATGAGATATTGATTTCTATGAGGAAATTCACTAGCAGGAGATTCTCCTCCTTAGCTCCTCTTTAACTGGAGACGGTCTCCTTTTGGGCATGAATTCCAAATTCAGATATCCAGGAAGAAAATGTATCCATGTAGTTGCTGTTCAAAGATACACTTGTGTTGTCCCCAATTTGGGTCTGAGCCTGGTGTGGAAGCCAATGATGGACCCAGACAGGAGGGGCAGGTTTTCTGATTGCTTTTTATTGCAGGACTCCAAGGAAAAAGGTTCCTGGTCAAAAGGCCAAGAACAAAGGATTAAGAAAACTTTATACATTTTCACTCAAGGAGAAGGCAGGACAAGGTGAAATAATAAGAAATATCCTCTAAAAAACACTTTAGCAATAATTCTACCATTTGTTCTATTGGTCTCTAGCTGTGCCATTCCTAAGCCTTGGCTAATGAAGGCCCCAGGAGTTCTCTAACAGGCGTTTCATTTGTTGCCGGCCATCTCTATTCCTAACTTTTAGCTGAGGTCTGCAAGTTGTCCAATTCTTGTTACTGTTATCAACTTTCTAGCTACCCATAATTGCTGCAAGCTTTACACATGCATATTTCCTGTTGAACAAAGCATTCTTTGTTCTTGTGAGACAGACAGAGCCCCACACCCCAATTACAGTCTTCCTGCTTTACTTTCAAGTGTGTGCTATGACCTTGCTTTAGCCCCCAGCCCATCATCCCCCCCCCTTTGAATCTTAAAATGATCTCCTTTTCCAAGGTTCACCCAACAGCAATATCCCTGTACTGGGAGACCTCCTGGTTTACTTACAGGTGGGGAGGCAAAGCAGAAGGCATTGTAATGCACAACAGGTGATTAAGAGAACAATGACTTTGCCTGCCAGGGTCATTATTAGGTCCTTAACCAGTGAAATCAGGCAACCCTCCTGTCAGTCAATGCCACTAGTCTTTCCATTGGGGGGGGGAGTTGCAGCTCTCTTTGTGATGTGTGTAGTTCAGCTGTGGAATTCCAGGATTTCTCCAGAATCTGCACACAGCATTGTTGTCCAAGTAGTGCACACCCATCTCCTTAGGATGCCAATATCATATCTAGAGCTATTCTATTCTGAACTATCATTGTCCAAATGGCTTCTTGTTCTTTGGCTGCAGCAATAAAAAACTCCCCGGTCTCCTTGGCTAGGATTTCCTCCACCGCTTGTATGTGATACAAAGCATTATTGAGGGACCAGAGCCCACAGAGCAAAGAAAGGGGTTCAGGTACTTTCTGAGTTGTTCAAGATTCCTGTGGTTTCCAGTCTTCCTTTCAGGTAAAGTGGGCATAACATAGGTACCCACCTATATGGGAAGAGCACAGATACCTAACAAAATCATGTGGTCTCATCCCAAAGGTTGTTAAGTTTATTTGTCTTAATATCTTAGCCTTCATGCACACAGACGCACCAATCAGCTAGTGGTAATAATTGGGTAACTCCTAATCCTTGTGTGGGTAGCTACAAACACCTTTTGGGGAAATGTTCTAATTGAGAAAACACCTACGGGAGATGGCAGTTCTCCTCTCACACAACTATGGTTCCGGAGGCTTTTGGTTCCAGAACAATAACTTCAGTCCCAGTTCTGCTACTGAGAAAGTCACAGGCTGTGCAGTCCAGGAATCAGGACGGGCAGATCGTGGGTATTTCTTCACTCTGGAAGTGATCAATCCAAGATGCCCGGCCTTCCACTTTTAGGGCTGTATGGGTGGTCTGAAGCCTTTGGAAGGGTCCCTTCCTCTGCTGATCCAAGGAGGTTGTTGGTCCCCACGTCTTTACAAGCGTCCAGTCTGCAGGCTGAAATGGATGTCCTGGGTGATCTAGTCCTGCAGATAACGGGAAAGGAAATTCATCACCCCAGCGAGGTGTCTTGCGCTTTTGGTACAAGGCCAGTGTTAGGTAAGCTCCCCGTTGGGAGAGCAAGTACGTTCAGAGAAGTGTTGTGAGAGTTGTGTTGGAGAACACACAAACCAGCATACAGAAACATTGCAGTTTAAATAGGCTTCTACTTTCCTGGAAATATTTGTATTTCACAGCTAGGTTTGTGCGAACAGTTAAACATCACTCGGAAGCTTCAAACAGTCCATCAAACAGTCCAAGTTACCCACGGATAAGTCAGTCAGTCATCAACGTCTTTCAGTTAAGGGATAATCCAAATAACATAGTCCAGTATCATATAATCAGTTCAGAACTCAAAGGTTGCTAGCAGTTGCAGAACTTAAAATAGCTCACTCAGTTCAGATCAGCCCAGCATCTAAGGCAGTGATCCCCAACCCCCGGTCCGCGGACCGGTGCCGGGCCGTGGAGTACCTGGCACCGGGCCGCGCAGCGGCCGGGGGCCATGATCGCTGCAGCGGCCGGGGGCCATGATCGCTGCAGCGGCCGGGGGCCATGATCACTGCAGCGGCCGGGGGCCATGATCGCTGCAGCGGCCGGGGGCCATGATCGCTGCAGCGGCCGGGGGCCATGATCGCTGCAGCGGCCGGGGGCCATGATCGCTGCAGCGGCCGGGGGCCATGATCGCTGCAGCGGCCGGGGGCCATGATCGCTGCAGCGGCCGGGGGCCATAGTTTCTTTCTGTATGCAAATTAGGGCTAACTGGCACAAGGGGTGTTACTGGACCGCTGGTGGCACTCTGACGTCACCAGCGGCCCACCGCCCCCCTGTGTCCAGCGCCGCCCTTCTCATTCCTTTTCAGCGCTTCAGCGCTGGCCGATTCCTGAAAAAAACCTAAGAGCGCCTGCGCAGCTACGTAGGGCTAGCGTAGACAGCGCTAGTAGCGTAGCCTTGCACTTTATATTTATGTAATTGTATTTTATTTTGTAAGGCATGTTTAAATACAATAAAATAAAAATTGTTTAATCAAAACAATCTGATATATAAACAATCAATGTGTCGACGCGAACAACGTCCCCCTACCCCTGCGCGCGCTCAGCGGGCCACGGTAAAATTATCAAAGGCTGACTGGTCCGCGGCGATAAAAAGGTTGGGGACCACTGATCTAAGGAACAGAGAGCGAGCTAAGAGTCGGCTCCCTCTTATGGCCGATTGAGGAAAAACAGCAACCAATCACATTTTACAGTATGCTTTAAAGAAACAGGTACAACATTGTTACATGATTTATATATTGCCAACCCAACCATTAGATTATATTCCAAAGAGTCAGTTTGCCCACCAGTGGGATGGGCCTCTCCTCTGCCTTTAGGGAGGGATGTGGTCATCCCAAAAGGGCCTCAAAGAGGCTCAAGCCTATTCGCTTTTGAGGTGCAATGAGGGTGGCAAAGTTTGAGGTGAGCACAGGTGAGCTTTCTGGTGGAGCTTAGCTATCTGTTGTTTTTGTAAATCATTACATTTTTTCCCATAGGAGGACTTGCCAGGTGGTAGGCTGAGTAAAGCTTCCGAGTGATGTTTAACTGTTCGCACAAACCTAGCTGTGAAATATGGGTCCCAATCCAATGATGTACTATTTGGCAGCCCAAACCTAGGAATAATTTCTTCCATTAGGACATTTACTACTTCATGATCTTTATTAGCCCTGCAAGCAAAAGCCTCAGGCCATCCTGTGAAGGGAGATTCTAGTCCCAAAACAGACTTAAAACCTCCCTTTCTAGGGAATTCAGTCAAGTCTGTATCTCAAATTGTCCCTGGGTAGTTGCCGTTAAGTTGGACTCATAGGGGTGGGTGCCTGGCTCCTTTTGGATTATTTCTGGCACAAATCAGACAAGCTGCTACAGCTCGGAGATAGCGGAATAGAGATCCTTGCCTACCACACAGCATCTCCTAAAGTTTATCAGTGCTTTTGACCCCCAATGTGTGCCAGCATGTATTTGTTACAAAGGAATCCTTAGAGTAGTGTTTTTCAACCTTTTTTGTGCAGAGGAGCACTGGGTTTCTTTGTAAGAAAGGGAATCAAAATATTTAACCCCTTTCACAGTCGGGGATAGGGACTCACACAAGCATTTACACATCGGCATACTTACAGACAATGTTCCCTCTAATTTTTTTTCAGTGTGTGCGGAAAAGTATAGTGTTTGAGCGGCACATTTTCATATCTGAGCACCTGAATTTTTTTCACAGATGTTTCACAGAGCAATTGATTTATAGGATCCGAATTGGAATGGAGAAAAATGGTTTTGTGCATGAGAGAGTGTGTGTGTGTGTGTGTGTGTTTGAGTGAGTGAGCGAGGGTTCCGGTAAGGGAACTGTGCCTATTTAGAAAAAAAGGTAAATTATTGCAAACATGATATATGTTTCTAGAGAGAGGGGGGGGAGAGAGAGAGAGGGAGGGAGGGAGAGAGAGAGAGAGAGTATCCCTCCTTCCTTCAGCCCAACACACTCGCTGGCATCCCAACCAGATGAGAGGGACTGCAGAGGGTCTCCCCCACACCAGCCAGAGGGGGCGCTGTGACAGCCGCCCAGGACGAGGGGACGGCGGTGGCCAGGATGGGCAAGGGCTGCCCACCCTCCCCACCCAAGCGGGCTTCTTCCACAGCTCTAGCCGGCAGCTCTCCTGGGGATCCATGGTCCAGAGCGCTGCCGCTTCCAGCAGGATATATTCTGCCAGGCCCTCGGCAGCGTCTTTAGGCGGGGATCTCACCTGCCCGCCAGCAGCTCCTCCAGCGTCCCGTCTGGAAGCAGCAGCACAACGGTCACCATTACCAGGGGTGAAGGGGTGGCGGTGGTGAGAACAGGGGAGCGCCACCCCTTCCCCTTCCCCAACATTGGCTGTTGCGCTTCCGCTTCCATTAGCAACGTGGTTGTTAAGTGAATTGCTGCAGTTTTTAAATTAGTAATGCAGTTGTTAAGTGAATCACTGCCATTTTTAAATTAGTAACACGGTTGTTAAGTGAATCACTGCAGTTTTTACATTAGTAACACGGTTGTTAAGTGTATCGCAGTTTTTAAATTATTAACACGGTTGTTAAGTGAATTACTGCAGTTTTTAAATTAGGATCACGGTTGTTAAATGAATGGCTGCAGTTTTTAAATTAGTAACACGGTTGTTAAGTGAATCACTAGTTCTTAAATTAGTAACATGGTTGTTAACTGAATTGCTGCAGTTTTTAAATTAGTAATGCTGTTGTTAAGTGAATCATTGAAGTTTTTAAATTAGTAACACGGTTGTTAAGTGAATCACTAGTTTTTAAATTACTAACACGGTTGTTAAGTGAATTGCTGCAGTTTTTAAATTAGTAATGTGGTTGTTAAGTAAATCACTGCACTTTTTAAAGTAGAAACACGGTTGTTAAGTGAATCATTACAGTTTTTAAATTAGTAACATGGTTGTTAAGTGAATCATTGCAGTTTTTAAATTAGTAACACGCTTGTTAAGTGAATCACTAATTTATAAATTATAACACGGTTGTTAAGTGAATCAATAGTTTTTAAATTAGTAACAGGGTTGTTAAGTGAATCACTAGTTTTTAAATTAGTAACACAGTTGTTAAGTGAATCACTGCAGTTTTTAAATTAGTAATGCAGTTGTTAAGTGAATCACAAGTTTTTAAATTGGTAACAGGGTTATTAAGTGAATCACTAGTTTTTAAATTAGTAACATGGTTGTTAAGTGAATCGCTGCAGTTTTCAAATTAGTAATGCAGTTGTTAAGTGAATTGCGGCAGTTTTTAAATTAGTAACACGGTTGTTAAGTGAATCAGAGTTGGAAGAGACCATGGAGGTCATCTAGTCCAACCCCCCCCAAGCCGGAGAGCCTACAGTGTAGGCGGGGCCTGGGCTGCAGGCGGCGGCGAACAGGAAGGAGGGAAGCGAATGCCAGCCAGCATCCCTGCCTTCTTCCTCCGAGAGCCGCTTCTTTGCCAGCCTCTCAGCTGATCGGTGCCAGGCAGCCCCCGTGACACGCGGACCCTTTGCTGCCGCGCGGGGCGAGCGCTGCCGGGGGGAGATCCGGGGGAGAGGAGGGAAAAGGCGTCCCGAGCAGAAGTTTCCCTTCTCCTCCCCCTCCCCCCCCCCGCTGACTTCTCCCCAGCAGCCTCGTCTCCAGCCGCAGCAGCCCTGGCGGCCCCCAGGGAGACTGAAAGGGGCGCAGCGCTCTCCCAACCACCGAGGAAGGCAGAGGAGCCGGCCCTGGGCTGTTGGGAGAAGCGCCCTAACCCTCCCTTCCCTTTGGCAGCCGCCTGGCAGAACCGGGAGATTTCTGACATTCTGCAGCTGGAACCAGCCCAGCGCCCTGCGCACATCGGCCGCCCGGGACCCCCGAGGCTCACCACCACCGTCTCCGGAAGCACCCACGGCCTCCCGGAGAAGCCGGACGTGGCTTCAGGGAAGCCCCCGGGGGCTGCAGAGGGCAAGAAACACCCCCAAAGGGCCAACATCAAGTTCGGACATGATCTGTCTCTGACTTCCAGGGGGAATCTAGGAGGGCGGGGAGGCCATTTCTGCGCCCCCCCAGTCTTTGGGGAGAGGAAGTCCATGCGTTTTCTCTCTCTCTCTCTCTCTCTCTCTCTCTGTGTGTGTGTGTGACATGCGCATGCGCAGTTGGGTAGGGAATTGAGTGGACACGTGAGGGACCAATGGGAATTCTCCCTTCTGCAGCGTCATCGGTCTCCGGGCAGAGTTTTCCTTGATTTCACCAATCAGAAATCAGAGTTCAGAAAGGAGGGAAGGGGGATATTTTCAGTCACATTTAAAGGCATTAAAAAACACTGCGCTGCACTTAGAAACTTGTGCGCAGTGTTTCTTTGTTACCTGCGCGGCCGCTCACACGCGCAGCTTAGAGGTAACGCTGTTCTCCAGCAAACTCTTGTCCCCAAACCTGGGTTCTTGCTTAGTGTCAAAGCCGATAAGTCACGGGACACAAGGTGTGATACAGAATTATACTTTTATTTTGGTACCAAGATATACGGACCCCAGTTTGAAAAGCTAACCAAGGACCAAAATATTTGAATCTTACAGCATTTTGTATAGTCAAGGGATGGTCACATTCAACCCTTTGCCCTCCCCCTCAGAATGCATGCATAACAGATCATATTGATTGGTTATTTGGATATAGAAGTTGAGATATTGCACAACATCTCAACTTCTTTTACTCTGCTTTCCTTCTTATTTCCATCCTACCAGTGAGTGAAAACCATATCGCCCCCCCCCTTCGAAATCCCTCTTGGGTTTCTCACTTGCTGCTGTGCAGATTTCACATTACAAAGCACTTGAAATTTTAAAAGAAACCATTTCTGCACTTACAAAAGGAAAAGCAACAACAACAAAATTATTCCAGCCCATGCATAAGAAATAAAACACAAATTTAAAAAGTCCTTGGCGGAATAAACATAAACTAGTATTTTTCATTGTAACGATTATAGTTTTCTATAAGTATTTTTTTGTAAAACATAGTAAGATATTTATGTGTGTAGAAAAAGGAATTCTCTCCGCTTTTCCTAGGCCTTGGGGGACTGGCTGACATCGCCTGACCTCACCTTACGTGAGAGAGCAACCCAGTCCCTGATCCAGCTGCTTCAAATCTATAAAAGGCAGATCCCATCTGAGGTGAGGAAGCAGCCTTTCTTACACCTGGATGAGATGGGCTTCCTGTTGGGTTCCAGAAGGTCAGCCTTGCATTCATCCTGTGCCTGTCTTATTCCACAGAACCCGACCATCAGAAACAAGGGACACTGGATTGGCCTGTTGGTCCCTTTCTGTGTCCATACAGAACCTGCCTTCCGGTACTGGGGTCAAACTGCCCCCTCTTGGCTGCTGAACATGAAATTCCCAGCTCCAGCAACAGGTAGGTTTCCCTCAGTGACTTATGGCCATTTTTGCACCCTTGTGACCGTTGCAGCATCTCCCTGGTCCCGGGATTTACATTTGGAGGCTGGACGACTGACTCCCATTTACGATGGTTGCAGTGTCCTGGCATCACGTGATCCCCTTCTGACAAGCAAAGTCAGTGGGGAACAGGGGTGGGTCTCAGGGGGTACGCCCCGGTACGTGCGTACCGGTTGGTCAAAGGTAGCGTCTCTTCCGGTACCCGTTCTTCTGGAGGCCATGTACTAGAACACTCCCTCCCATTGCCTGCCCCCGTGCTCCCTCCCCCCACCCACTCAGTCGCCACTCGCTTGCCCCGCCTGTCCGCAATGCGCTTGCCCCGCCAACAGCCACCTCTTTACCAAGAGGATCAGAGGGTGGAATATATGCACAGATGAGGCCCTGGGGATGAGACGAAAGGTCCTATGTGAGAGACCGCCTTCTGCCAATTACCTCCCTGCGTCCCATCAGATCGCACAGGGTAGGCCTCCTCCGAATCCCATCCGCCAGTCAGTGCCGACTGGCGACTACGCGGAGGAGAGCCTTCTCAGTTGCAGCTCCGACGCTATGGAACAATCTCCCCGTGGAGATCCGCACCCTCACCACCGCCCAGGCCTTCCGCACGGCCCTTAAGAACTGGCTATCCCGTCAGGCCTGGGGATAAAAAATCTTAGTTTGTCCCCTCCCGAATGATGAATGAATGTTGTGTTCTATTTTTAATATTATGTATTGTTTTATGTCTTTTGTCTTTGTACCCCCCTCAGGGAAAAGGGCGGCCTATAAATTATAATAAACATTCTAAACATTCTAAACAAACATTCTAAACATTCTAAACAAACATTCTAAACATTCTAAACATTCTATGTGGAGACAGGACTCTGGTGTGGATGGAATGGACATGAGAGTGAGGAATATAAATTCCGATAAAAACATTTTCTCTCGTCTTCATTTCTTTGCCTTGGCAATTAAGAGCTTTGCTCCTTTCCTGTCTCTCTCTCTCTGAAGAGGGAGAGGAGTCGCGGGGGGGGGGGGAGGGCTGCCTCAGAAAAAAACTGTTTGTTCTTTTATTCTGCTCTGCAATAGGAAGGAAGGAGGGGGGGGGCTGCACATTAGCAGTGAGGCAAAAGTTAGCACCTTAAAACCAACTGCCAGGAAGAATAGCTCGCTTATAAGGAGAAAAAAACCCCCCAAACTGGCACACTTTGCAAGATACCTGTGACCTTTGGTGTGAAAGCAATGTAAAATCAGGTTTTAGTATGGGCAGTTACAGGCCAGATGGAAAAGAGATCAAAAAATCGGTTTTATGCAAGACGCGGATAACTTACTAAAACAAATCAGAAATCAAAGTCCAATGCATATAAAGAGACTATATAATGCATTAATAGAAATGGATTCGGAAACAGAATTAATTAAAGGCTGTTTGATAAAGTGGGCCCAAAATTTTGAAGAACCAATAATGTTGGATACATGGGAAAAGATCTGGGTAAGAAATGTAAAGTTTACACAAGCCCAAAATTTGAGAGAAAACCTTTATAAGATGTTTTATAGATGGCATCTAGATCTTAAAAAACTGGCCTCTATGTATCCGAATTTACAACCTAAATGCTGGAGATGTGACAGTGCTGATGCTACATATTACCATATATGGTGGACTTGTAAAAAGGTTAAAGCATTTTGGATAAAAGTATGGTGGATTATGCAAAATGTTCTTTAAAAAAGGATAAAGTTTATCCCTCAGTTATTTTTGTTAGGTATAATTACTGATTGTACAGTTACAGAGACTAACTTGATTTTGCACCTAATAACGGCAGCAAGACTGTTGGTGGCGCAATACTGGAAGAAGGAAGATTTGCCTGCTATTCAAGAATGGACATTAAAAGTAACAAACCTAGCAGAGATGGCTAAAATAATAGCATATCTCAAGGACCACTCAAATGAGAAATATAAACTGGAGTGGAGAAAATGGATTGACTCTATTCAAAATAAATACGGGACTAAGAAATTCCAGATAGTTTATGACAGAAGAAACAAGGAATGATATAATCTGTTTAGAGTTAGCCTAACAAAAGAGGAGTTAAAGCTCAAATGAAAGATGATACTAACTTTTTTAAAGCTTATTTTAGAATATCTTTGTTAAAGATTTATACCCTGTATTGGTTCTGGGAAGTCGGGGGGGGGGGGGAAGGTTGGGGGGGGAGGGAGGTAAATATTTGTAAAAGTTTTTCTTCCCAAAATTTCCATTTTAAAAAAAGGTAAAATCCAAAGAACCAACCAGAAGGACCTGTTGTGCATGCATGATTAGGGGAAGGGCAAAGGGGAGACCCTCCCTTGACTGTGAGATTCTCCTCTTGGCCCTTGATTAGCTTTTCAATCCTTCCATCTGGGAACCAAAGTGAAAGTAGGATTCTCTATCACGCCTTGTGTCCGGAGGCTTATCGGCTTCGACACTAAGCAGGAGCGAGTTTGGGGGACAACAAAACCAGGATGGGTTTTACTCAAGAGGCCAAAAGAAGAGGGAAGGTTCCACACACAGAACCCAGTGGGAAAAAGGAGGGAAATAAATACTCCACAGTTCTCCACTTTTCTCCTTTGCCACTTTCCCGCCACAAAATGGAGGACCCCATGGGGCTTGCGCCATCTTTAGCTGTCCCTCTGACTGCCTGTAAGGGGCAGCCTATAGTCTGGCCTTTAAGTGATGCCTGGCCTCTGCAGGCAGTGAGTAGGACAGCTAAAACTGGCAAAGACCCCGCATCCTCCATTTTGTTCCTCCGGCCCCTTTTTGGAGAGGATTGTTTTTTCCCCTCCATAAAAAGGTAAGCAGTTAGAATAATGGACAAATGGAGTTGAAAGAGACCTTAGAGGTCACCTGTCCAACTGCCCAGTGCAAGATCTACTAGGGCATGTTTCTCAACCTTGGCAACCTGAAGAAGAGTGGACTTCAGTTCCCAGAACTCCCCAGTCAGCAGTCAGGGTCCTTCTCCACTGGGTCTTTCCATGATTTAGCTGTCCCTCTCACTGCCTGTAGGGGGCAGTCTATCATCTGGCCTTTAAGCCATACCTGGCCTACCCGGGCAGTGAGTAGGACAGCTAAAGCTTGCAAAGACCCATGTGTTTCTTCAGGCACCTCCTTCTCACAAGGCCTTTTGAATATGAATCACATCTGATCTTTTATGCGTATTTCCCTTTCATCGTCTGGGCCTGGAGAGGGAAACCTGGATTCTCTGGATCTCTAACACCAGATTATACTCCCAAGGGACAAGATTTTAATTTCACTCCCAGAGAAGGGGCGGAATGTGGGGCTCCCGTCCGACTGAAGTTTCCCCCTTCAGAGGGAGCCGCTCTGGCTGAAGCGAATTCGGGGCTCGAAGCCCCTTCAGGATTGGCTCATCAATGGATAAGCCACACCCCCAAGGGAAGGCAGCCGGTTGGTGGTTATTGTTCAAATCTCAGGTCCAGGCCAATCAAAGCCTTGGCTTGTGACATCAGAGGCTCCTCCTGAGCTCATTGGCTGGAGCTCGCCATGGCAACCTCCAGCATCCTTGGGGAGTCTGGACCACGTAATGGAGGCTCTGCTCAACATCCCTGGAAAGTGGCTGGATTGGATGGCTGGCACTGGGGGCATCGCAGGGTCTCCCTCGCCTGGGCTCCTCAGGAGGGAGAGACCCTTTGCTTTAAGGCAGAACTAAGGGGGGGGGGGAGATTAGAAAAGTGGGGGTTCCATTAAAGTTCACAGACGTGCTGATACCTGCCATGTTGGCAGCCTCCATCCCTCTCACCAATCTCCTCATCCATCATGTCAAAGGTTCTTGTCTCCAGAAAGGGGCTGGGCCTGACTGGCTGGCTGACTGGCAGTGAAGGGCACTCGGAAAAACCTGCAATGTTTAGGGGCCCCAAAAATGGCTTCAGGCTTTCGCAGTTGGGTGGGCATTGCAACCACAAAGCTAGAGGTCGACCTGCTTCATGATTTGGGGAAATGACTAAACTCTGATTCCGTTGGCCAGATAATAGTTATTTCCCAATAGCACACTTGGCCTGGCGACTGAACATTTGTTTTCGTTTTTTATTACTTGGATTTTTTATACCGCCTTTATTATTTCTCTAAATAGCTGAAGGCAGTGAACATATCTAAGATTCCTTTCTTTTTTTTATTTTTATTTTCTTTATTTTTTTATTTTTTATTTTTTCTTTAGCTTCTAATCTATTTGGTTTCAATATACTTTGCTTGATAAGGAACGATGTCGGGAATGGGATCTGGGAAGTCGGAAAGGGGTCTGGGAAGGGGGTTCATGGGGGGAGGGGGGAGGGTGGAAATATAGACTCAATTTTTAAAACAATGAATGCACTTGGATACTGTTGCTTTTTCTTTCTTTCTTTCTCTTTTCCTTTCCTTTAATTTTTTTTCTTATAATTTTAGTGTAAATTACAAAACGAATAGACCAATGAATGGTAAAAACATATCTAAGATTCCTTCATCCCCACAAGAACAACCTTGTGAAGGCTGAGAGAGGGACTGGCTCAAGGTCACCCACTGGGCTTCGTGGCTGAGATGGGACTCGTAGTAAGTACTTGCGGGGGTGGGGTGTCTGTCTTAATTCCAATGGTCACCACCTTTTCCTGTTATCAGAAATCATAGCAATACAAAGACAGCCAAATCGATGGAGAGCTGATACCGAGTCCTGTGGGGGTTTTTGAGCAATGAGGTGCCTTGAGTTGGATTCAGAATGAAATGGGAAGTCAGGATAGTTTGTAGAGAGACCAGTATTGAGGGATTTTGTTGGCGTTTCTCAAACTAGGCCCCTTTAAGGTATGGGGGACTTCAACTCCCAGAATTCTCCAGCCAGCCATTTAGCAAGCAGAATTCTGGGAGTTGAAGACCATCCAAGCCTTAAAGGGGCGAAGTTTGTGTTTTTTACACAAAGTTGTTATACTGTAGTTTAATGACTGCTTTCGGACAGGGGTGTCACACTCAAGGCCCACAGGCCAGATCTGGCCTGCAGGATGCTTAGATCCAGCCCGCAGGCCATTCTGCACACAGCGGACTGTCCCATGGCACCTCTGCCAAAGAAAACGGAGTTTAAGAGGGCCGTGAGTAGCCCTACTAAGCCCCAGTTCGCTGGTAGAGCACTGCAGGAGGCTGTGGCTGCTCAAAACGGAGCCTGGGAGGGGAGCCTCTGACACACGAGTGATGTCGAACTGAGTGCATCAGAAAAATCCAGCAGAAAAATAGATAATTTTTAGCAGTAGGACTTAACAAGCTCTCTTATTTCGAAGGAACGAATGGCAGCTGCAGTGTGAATCTTTCATTAAGATTTCATTTGTACTTTTTCTCATATCATTTTATTTTTTTAATCAATTTTTTATTTAATCAAAACCTCCAAAAAATGTTTAAAAAAAATATAAGCAAGCCCCAAAAGTTAAATAAAACTACATTAAAAAGTACATAAAAAGAAAAAAGAAAAGAACCAGTTCAGGTGAGGAAACCAGGATTCTCTCAGCGGGGAGTAAAAGTCTGGATGTCATCTTGGGGAGAGTCGGGAAAGCACTTTTCTTCCAGTTGTTCAGCAGCTGCCAGTCCTGGATGCTCAGCCTTCATCCTTGAGTCCTGCATATCATTTTCCACCAGATGTCCAGCAATTTGAACTCCTGGCACGGTCCTTCCTGACCTGGGCAACTAGAGAGCCAATCTGGGCTTCTGTCATGTGTGTTTTCCCCAATTGTTTATGGGAGAGACACTCTTTGTCCGATTCCTCTCATGAGTCCTGTCCAGCATGGTTGAACCTCCGTTGTAGCCCTCATCTTCCTCAGAGCACACACACAGTCAACCAGATGTTCGGACTGGATGTCAGCTGTTCCAAGGAAGGCGGCCTTTGGCAATTGACTGATGGTGAGGTTGTCA
Organism: Thamnophis elegans; assembly: GCF_009769535.1. Taxonomy (NCBI): domain Eukaryota; kingdom Metazoa; phylum Chordata; class Lepidosauria; order Squamata; family Natricidae; genus Thamnophis; species Thamnophis elegans. Next base: position 14,339,160 of record NC_045557.1, on the reverse strand, counting down.
ATGCCGAAGGGGTCCAAATTGGGCTCCAGTTGTTTTGGCATTTCACCCCTGGCAGCTATTCATCCAGGGGCAAAAGAAGCACCAATTTAATAAGTAAATAAGTAAGCAAGAAATAATAAATAAAACTTAGCATCCAAATTAATATTTAAAACTACCAGGCTCCCACTCTCCTTCCTTTTCAGCTTCCAAGGCCAGCCATCCCCACCCAAAAGCCCAAAGCAGACAACGCAAAGCAACCAAGGACCCCAGGTGACCTCAAGAGACCCCAAATCCTCTCCCTTCAGCTAGGACTCTTCTTTTGGGCAAGTCCTCCGGCCACTCACTTCTTGCAGCCTCCAAGTTGCCCACTGACTGCAGTAGGCTGGGTTTTTCTGCCTCTCGAATAGAATCCATCTAAGAATTAAATAACAATAATAACATCATAATGAGAAAAAACCGACAACCAAATTAGTTCAAACACTGACCATCCATCACATTGTCGTGCAAGGCAGAACGTCTGACATCCTTCGCTCATCAGTTAAGGTGATGTTGGGGTAGATGGGTTCCGGTAGGTACGGTTCCACCGTGATGATATCAGCCTCCAGGTCTTCAATTTGTTTCTCTGGTGACGCTTGCAGACACCTTTTTCTGGGGAGTGAAGGAGAAGAAAAGAATCATAACTGACTGGTACATTGTTTTCTTAACAATGATAATGAAGCTTAATGGGGGCTCCAGATTTGCAGCTGATCCGCAGGCCATATTTAAGGGGCAGAGCCTCCATGACTGGGAGAAGGCTGCCTCCTGTGCTGGCCATGCCCACCTCTTCACTTATATTAGCCCACCCCAAAAAAGTCAGGCTAGGGCTTATTTTCAGGGAAAGACGGTATTTCTGACCTTTCCTGTTGTTCCCTCAATGCTCGGTTCTCCCTGAGAAGCTCCTGGTCCTTTTCAGCTTGTTCCTGAACTCTGCAGTGGAGATGATGGCTTCGCACTCAGCACCAAAGGAAATCCAGCTTTTTTTGAAAGGGAGAAACGTACAATTTCCGTTTCTGTAAAACTCTGCAGGGTTTTCAACCAGATGGGTGGTTCTGTTTACATGCACACAATTTTAATATAGGCAAATAAACCAGGAAAACCCACCTTCTCTTTCCCTGCACAAAGCTACAGAGCCCCCTCCCCTCCCTGGTTGTGTCTGCATGGACTTTTATCATCATCACAGCCCTGCAGAGACCCCGGATTTGTGTGGAATCCAATTGATGGGGAGGCAGATCGATTAAAAGCCCATCTTCTATTACTGATATTTGTAATGGCCTGAAGATCTTTCTCCACTTCTCATCAGCCTTGGGGGCTTCCGATTAGAGCCTTGCCATGCAGGAAGCCAATTAATTCATCAAAAGGAAAACAAAAGTGGGGGCCCTGGACACCCCTCCCCATCCCTTTGCCACAGTGGGTTTCCCAGTTTCTTTGGGAAAGTTTCCTTCCCCAAGCAGAGCCAGCCCCCCCCCCCAAGCTGGGCAGGGTCGCTCGAGCACCTCCAGACGGGCTTGCTGCCACTGTTCCCCGTGTGGCTATTCTGGGTGGGATGGTGGTGGCCGCAGCCTCTGGAGACGGAGCCCCGATGTGGCCCTGCAGGAAAAAGGAACCCTCGATGCCCGCAGCCCAGCTGGGATGAAGCCCCTCCAAGCACCCCCAACTCTTGACCACTCTGCTCCACCTGGGCTTCTTGGAGGGGCTCCCGGGCAGCCCCCAGGGAGGGTGGAGAAGGGCCTGGAGTCTGGACAGTGGGCGGGACTGGACCTCAGAGAGGCCAAGAGGACCTGGAGTCCGGAGAGGGAAAACGAGGCGAGGAAGATAATAAAGAGAAAGATTGAGGGGAGAAAAGAGAGGGAGGGGAAGGGGGGAGGACCCCAGGCCCACCCTCTTCCTTAACGGCTGTTCAACCTTCTGTAAAGCCAGGCAGGAGAATTGGTGCTTCGGAAAGTTATGGGATTCCCTCTTGCATGCAGTCACAGCTAAAACGACAAAGAAAAGGAGGGTAATTTTATACAGACGTATAAACAAAAGAGGAAAAAATGCACCATTCTCTCAACATTAACAAAAAATCCAAAACTCCTCCCTGCAGGTCTTTGCATGGAATCCATCCCGACCGCAGAGAGATCCAGGGATTCCTCCTCTTCTCAGCCAGAGGAAAGAAACGGTTCAGGTGGAATCCAGTTGACGGGAGACGTAGATAGAAAATCACGTAATGGAAGGATAGGATTTGTCTGGGGATGATTAGCTTTGAGGGCCTCCGGTTGCAGCCTTGCAAGGCAAAAGAAACAGACCTGGAAGGGATTCTGGCTCAAGCAGGAGGCCCTCTAGGGCAGGGGTCCTCCAACTTTTTAAAGGGGGCCAATTCATGGTCCCTCAGATTGTTGGGAGGGGCAGACCTGCTGGATGGAAGTGGCCAGGTGGTCATGTGTCTGGGTGGGCCTGGCTAATTTAACAGCCCATTGAACAATTAACACTTTAATTTGTTTTGCTCCTGGGATTCTTCTATTTGCTTTTGTTTGCATGTTGCTCTTTTGGTTGCCTTTTCTTCTTACTAGATTTTAGTAAAATCTGTTTCTCTGTCTCTCTTTCTTTCTCTCACTCGCCGCCTCCCTCTGTCTCTCTTTCTCTCTCTCTCTCTTTCTGTATGTCTCTCTCTTTCTTTCTTTCTCTCTCCCTCTCTCTCTTAATTTCTCTCTTCTCTCCCTCTCTTTCCCTCTCTCTTTCTGTCTCCCTCCCTCTGTCTCTCTCTATCTTCTCTCTCCCTCTCTCTCTTGCTCTGTCTCTTTTTCTTTCTCTCTCTCCCCCTCTCTCCCCTCTCTCTTTCTTTCTCTCTCTCTCTTCTTGCTCTCTCCCCCCTCTCTCCCCCCTCCCGCTCAATCTCTCTCTATGTCTCTTTCTCTCTCTCTCTTCTCTCTCTCTCTCTTGCTCTGTCTCTTTTTCTTTCTCTCTCTCCCTCTCCCTCTCTCTCTCCTAGATCTCTTTCTCTCTCTCTATCTCTCCCTCCCTCTCCCCTCTCTATTTTCTTTCTCTCTCCCCCCTCCCTCAATCTCTATCTCTTTCTCCCTCTCTCCCTCTGCCTATCTCTCTCTCTTTCTACCTCTGTCTATCTCTCTTCCTCTCTGTCTATCTTCTGGAGGCAGGATGGGTGGGTGAAAAATGGGTCTGTTTTTCACCTCTTCCACTACCAGAAGCATTCTGCAGTCCCAAAGTGGGCTGAAATGGCCCTTTTTTGGCCTCCCAGGGCATCTCTCGATTTTCATTTCTCCAGAAGCCCCCTGCAGGGCAACAATGTTGACCTTCCCTTCCAGTTCCAGCCCACGGGGCTCGTGAAGGTCAGTCCTGCCCTCAGCCGAAGGATGGAATTCCTATTCCCCGCTCCTCTCCTGAAAGGCGTCCGGTGTCTTGGTCCATTTCCCTAGACATAGGATGACCGCTGAGTCTGTCCACTGCCTCAGATATTCAACCAGACACGGAGTTCCCCTCCGGTGTTTCCAAAACCATCGGGAGCCCCTGTGGATCCCCCTGCCAGACCGCCCCCAGAGTGGAGAAATCTCCCCCTTGCTTTTCTCCCAGAGATTTTGACGTTTTCCCCTTCAGATCGTGATCTGTCTGATCTCGGTCCTTCTCTGGAGTTGGAGGGTCTTCCTGGCCATCCTCTCCTCTTCCTTCCCTGCGCTGATTATTGGGGTCCTTGGATTCACATCTGGGGCTGTTTCTCTTCCCACTCAGGAGGAAATGTTTCTTAATCATCCCCTCCAATTTCACCCCTCCCTTTCTTTCCTGTGGCGGCACCAGTGGGGGTTTCGGACCCCCTCCCATCCCTGGGACACAGCCGGTTTCTCTGTTTCTTTGGGAAACGTTCCTTCCCCAAGCAGAGTCCACATGAGTCCCATCATCCACTTCCCCCCTACCTAGGATCAGCTCAGGCAATTCCTCCATCCAGGCAAAGGAAAAAAGGGAGTTTGGACAGAGTCTCTGGGTGAGTCTCCGTTCTTCAGCCCAGAAAGGTCACACTGATCCCTCCAAAGCCACATCCCCCCGGCCTCTTGGACGCCTCCGGCCATTGCTCAGCTGAGGTTGCAGCAGGGCCAGAGTGGCTGAGGATTTGGGTGGAAGGGACCACAAACACTCCAAAAACCTCCCCAGCCACAAGAGACTCTTAGACACAGGCAGTGGCCTCACACAAACTCCTCAATGCTGCCTTGATGTGGTGTCAGGAAGGCACATAGGATCAATCTCACAACACTCCCCCAAAGGGCTGCCCCATTTGTTTTCCCTGGTGGCAGATCGAAGATGGTGAATCCCACCCCTGGCACCAGTTTCTGGGGAATCCAATGAAGGACCCAAAACCCCAATGATCCAAGCTCACTGCAGTGATTATTTATTCAGTGTCCACTGGAGGAATTTCCATCCAGACAAAAAGCAGGACAGGTTCCCACGGACGAAAGGATGCACTCATACTTACACATTCCAGGAAAGGAAGAGAAACTGATAGCCACCAACATGTATAAATAATAGATTATATAACAATGAATATTCATAATTAGTATGCATCATGGTACCTTCATGCCCACCCACTGTTACTATCCTCAAGAAAGATAAATCGTTTAAATAAAAGTGAATATGTCAGTTGTGTTACCAGAGGATTTTGGAGAAAATGTATTAAGAAATGAGGGTATGAAGGTTGCATGTCTATTAATTCTTTATTTCTATCTTGTTAACACATTCTCATTCCTCCAAGAAATTGGTTTCATCACAATCTTCCAGACAATCTTCCAGACACTCTTTACATATTTGAATAAAAATAATTATTTGAATAAAAATAATTGGCCCACTCATGTATGGAGAATAGCTTGGAGTTGAAATTCTTCTGTCTCACATTTCCACATTTCTTCTGCTTGTAAGCTGCTCCTTTGTGTTCAGGTCTGGCCTCAGAAGGATAATATAGCACTTGGGGATGAAGATGCAGACCAGCAGACCAGCACTGGAGGCCAGGATGGAGAAGACCTGCACAGCCACCATGTATTTCCCTTTGGTGCTCAGGTAGGTGGGCACAAAAGTCACCCAGACACTGCAGAAGACCAGCATGCTGAAGGTCATCAGCTTGGCTTCGTTGAAGGCCCCAGGCAGATTCCTGGCCAGGAAAGCCACCGTGAAGCAGATGGCAGCCAGGAAGCCCATGTAGCTGAGGGTGACGTAGAACATGACAACAGCCCCTTCGTTGCATTGCAGGATGATCTCTCCAGGCTGGGAGTGGAGGTCAGAGTCAGGGAAGGGGGGAGAAACTCCCAGCCAGATGGAGCAGATGATAACTTGGACAGCAGAAGAAGACAGGATGATGGAGTTGGCCAAGCTCTTCCCCAACCACCTCTTCACTTGGTTTCCTGGTCTTGTGGCCAGGAAGGCCAGCACCACCGTGATGGTTTTGGCCAAGAGAGAAGAAATGGCAACTGAGAAGATGATGCTGAAAACTGTTTGTCGGAGAAGGCAGGTGACTTTTCTTGGCTGACCAATGAAGAGAAGACAAGACAAGAAGCAAAGCAGGAGGGAGACCAGGAGGATGTAGGAGAGGTCCCGGTTGTTGGCTTTCACAACGGGAGTTTTTCCATATTTAATGAAGATAATTAAAACAAGGACTGCAGTTAGGAACAAGAGCAGGGCAAAAGAGACCAGGATGATGCCCAGAAGTTCTTCATAAGACAGGAAGGTTATAACTTTGGGGATACATTGGACTCTGTCCTCATTTGGATATTTGTCATCTGGACACTTGGTGCATTTTTGTGCATCTGAGAAACCAAAAATCAATTTTATTTAATATTTCGTTCCTTTTATTTTTCATTGAAAATAGCATAAGAAGGATGTAATTTTTTTAAGTAGCTAGGTATATGAAGTTGAGGAAAGTCCTAGGGTGTTAATTATTTCTGGTGTAATGTAATTTATAGGAAGCTACTTTATTACCGATTGGTAATGAATCTTACAATCTTTTTATACAAATATTTAGAGTCCTGCCACATGGCAGTTGATATACTGGACTTGGAGGATACCTACAGTATCTTGTAACATCTGGAAGCTATATGGAATTCAGGAGAAATTTCCTAACAGTGACAACAATTAACCAGTGGAACAGCTGGCCTCCAGAAGTTGTGGGTGCTTCAACATTGGATGTTTTTAAGAAGTCACTTTTCTGAAATGGTATCAGGTCTCCTGCTTGAGCAGGGGGTAGCACTAGAAGACCTCCAAGGTCCTTTCCAGCTCTACTCTAATTGATTGATTGATTGATTGATTGATTGATTGATTGATCGATCGATCTACATGACTGGCAGAATATTTGTGCAATGAGTTGCCCCCATAACTATCCACAGCACCACAATATGGACCAGTGACACCTTTTCAGTGATCCTCAAGGGGAGGATCCAATATACAGTGAATTGCAAGGCCTTTCAGAAGATGGACCTAAAACAATTCATCAAGTTTCAAAGAACTCAGATCTTCCGAGAAAGGTGAACTTAGCAGCACTAGACTAGAAAGCAGGAGAGATGTTTCCTATGCTATTAGTAAAGCTTTCCCAGTCTGCCACCCGCTCCTCCCATCTCCTCCCAGCCCCTCCTTCAAAGACTTTTTGATTTACTTCCTTTTAGATAAGAAATTGTGCAGGTTAAAAATTAAAAAAAGGTGAGCTTGTGCCTTTTAACTTGCACTTTCATGAAAATGTTCTGGATGGATCCAGTTCCATAAAGCTTTCCATTTTCCTCAGTGTGACCCACCTTCCTGAGTGGAGAAGGTTCCCTCTGGACAAGGAACGCAGTCATAGCAGCAAATTGGCTCTCCTTCTCGAGCCCTCTTGACAAAGCCAGGATGACAATTTTCCACACATCTGGACTGAGGCAGGGACTGAGCAGAAAAACAAGTAATGGCAAAGAAATTGTGTTAGTAGTCAACATTCATGGAAAATAGAGATAGACACTGACATTAGCCAAATAGCCTCTGGTCTTCATGTAGGTAAATATGAAATACCTGACTACTACTAAGGAGATGCAGGAGGTATAACTAACTACTGGCAGATTCTTCATTTAGTTCCTCCCTTTTGCTTTTGAAATTTAACATTACAATAAAGGACTTTTCTACTTAATAAAGTCAGCAGAGATGGAATTGAAAAAAGATTTACATATGATGATATATTCATATTAAAACTGAGAATAAAATTTATTGTAAAAGATTTAGGAAAGTTCTATTCCATTAGATTTTTCAATAAAGAATAAAACTGTGATGAAGAAAGAAACCTCTGACCAGGGACATGCAGGCAGGGGAGGCAGGGGAGGCAGAGCCTCACCACTGTCATCATGAAAAGAAAAAAAAATGTAAAAGGAAAAAGGCAAGAGCTGAGGTCAGGCTGAGCTAGTTGCTGCCAGAGTCCCCATGGATGACTCTGCTTAGTGCTTAACTGTTTAAAAAAGCCTCTAAAAAGCGCCCTCTACAGGAGGCGGCAGGAGAACGACGTGCCTCATCTAGTCTGGCATTTTATGATCACTCGAGCAGAGTTAAGCAAGGGTTAAAAGCCTAAAAATTCCTGATGCAGATGAAGCACGTCATTCTCTTCTCTGGGTACTTGAGAGACCGCCTGCTGCCAATTACCTCCCAAAGACCCATTAGATCACACAGGGTTGGCCTCCTCCGGGTTCCGCCTACCAGCCAATGCCACCTGGCTACTACCCAGGGGAGGGCCTTCTCTGTGGCAGCTCCGGCCCTCTGGAACGAACTCCCCGCAGGGATTCGGACCCTCATCTCTCTCCAGGCCTTCCTAAAAGCCGTCAAAACCTGGCTTTGCCAGCAGGCCTGGGGTTGATGAGTTCCCCTCCCCTCTCGACTTGTGTGGTTGTGTGATTCTTGCTTATTTTAATTATTTGTATTCTGTTTTATGTTCCCCTTTTCCCCTTTTGAGTTGTTCGCCGCCCTGAGTCCCTCCCGGAGAAGGGCGGCATACAAATAATAAAATTCAATTCAATTCAATTCAATTCTTTCCTCCTCTTGTAGAGGGCACTTTTTAAGACGCTTTTTTAAACAGTTAAGCACTATGTGCGGCGAGATTTATGGCTGGTGAGGCAGCAATTTTTTTAGACTTGTGGACTTCAACTCCCAGAATTCCACAGCTAGGCATGCTCAGTTCCGATTTAAAGTGACAGCATTTGTTTTTCTCCTTTGCTAAATAAGTTTCCTTCTTTCTTTTTCTTTTTCTTCCCCCTTCCCCTCCTTCCTCCCTCCCTCCCTCCCCCCTCTCTCAAAAATACACACACAAACACACAAACACACAAAGTTGCAGCAGGATTCAGAAAATTTAGGTTTTCCTCCTCAGCCCATGTTAGCAATACCACTAGCAGCATTTTGGCTGGCAGGTATAAGTAGAAGTGGAAATTCATTCTACTGAAAACATTGCTTTTGCTTATGATTGGATAATTAAAATTTCAGAAGACCCAAAGGCATAGTATTAGAGTGTTACATAGTGCATAAACTAAAGAACTGTCTCAATATGCTCCCTCCCCCCCTCTCTCAAACACACACACACAAACACACACACAAACACACACACACACACACACACACAAAGTTGCACCAGGAGGATGAAGTTTGAATTTCTCCCCCTCTCTCGGACCCACACGTACCTTTTCCAGCTGTTTCAGAGAGGATTTCAACTCTGCTCTTGCCTGTCATCATGAAAAGAAAAAAAATGTAAAAGGAAAAAAACAAGAGCTGAGGTCAGGCTGAGCTAGTTGCTGCCAGAGTCACCGTAGATGACTCTGCTTAACTGTTTAAAAAAGCCTCTAAAAAGCATCCTCGAAAGGAGGAGGCAGGAGAACAACGTGCCTCATCTCGTCTGACTTTAGGCATTTTATGATCACTCGAGCAGAGTTAAGCAAGGGTTAAAAGCCTAAAAATTCCTGATGTAGGTGAGGCACGCAGTTCTCCTGCCTCCTCCTGTAGAGGGCGCTTTTTAGGGGCTTTTTAAAACAATTAAGCAGAGTCATCCACGGTGACTCTGGCAGCAACTAGCTCAGCCTGACCTCAGCTCTTGCCTTTTTCCTTTTACATTTTTTTTCTTTTCATGATGACAGGCAAGAGCAGAGTTGAAATCCTCTCTGAAACAGCTGGAAAATGCATGTGTGGGTCGGAGGGAGGGGGAGGAATTCAAACTTCATCCTCAAGTGTAGATCCCTCCCCAAGTGTAGTTTGATTGCAGGCAGAGCCACATTGCCTTTTCAAACACACACACACACACACACACACACACAAACACACACGGATAAAACTATATAAGCCCAGCTTCACTGATTACAAGTTTGAAAAGGAAACGTGGCTCCGCCTGCAATCAAAGGCATGTGTGTCTGTTTGAGAGAGGGGGAGGGAGGGAGAGAGGGAGGAAGGAGGGGGAGGGAGAAGAAAAAGAATGAAGGAAACTTTTACACAAAGGAGAAAAACAAATGCTGTCGCTTTAAATTGGAACTGAGCATGCCTGGCTGTGGAATTCTGGGATTTGAAGTCCACAAGTCTAAAAACATTGAAACCCACCACTGTGTCACTGCCTCATCAGCTATAAACCTCACCACACATCACTGCCTCTAACCAGTAAGATCTTGAAAGATTTCTATAAAACATGGCAAAGCCCCTCCACTTACTGTAGGTCCCGTCTGTTTAAGAACTACAATCAGATAACACCAACTGTCATGGGATGCCAACCACCCTGGAGACTGTAGGCTTTGCCCACTTGAAATGGGACCTCAGGCTTTAGAAAATAGAGAAAAGACACCAAAGTTTATCTCACCTTATTGAGCAACTTTAGCCGTAAAAGAACCATTATGCTGATAGTAAGTCTCTGTCTTTCAAAATACGCCAGAGTCGCTGTCTTGGTTTTCTCCTTGGGTAAAATCAAGTAGCCATGAATGCCAACATCTGCTGTTATCTCTCCATTTTGGTCCAAGTACAGTTTATACTGAGAAATATTCCAAAATTCATTCTTCTCCAGAAATGGATGAAACTAGAATGGGAACATCCAGGGATTTGAAAAGCAGAAAACTTTGTTTCTTATCCCACATTGAATCTTTCTTCTACAATTTTGTATGTTTTTAATATACAGCAGATAGATGACAAGTCCAGTAAATATATAGTTTATAATTGTGGGCCTTTTTTGCAAGTGGGAGAAACTATTATTGCTGTATTGTATTCAATTGGGGAGACAATATGCCTGTCTGTTTTTAATGTTTTATCTAGTTTTGTTTTGTCTTTGTAATAGTTTATTTTCCAAAACTTGTATTTTACCTTTTTGAATAAAATAAAATTTTATAAGAGGAATGTCAAGTTTCGAGAAACAATATTTCTGATTAGTACACAGAGAAGGGTTCATAGGTAAAAAGCAGTAGAAAAGTATCTGATTTTTATCTACTAGGACTTGATTAACAATAGAGTCTCGTATAAAAACATTAATGATGGGCTGGAAGAAACATGAAGGATACAAAATTTGTGAAAATGATCTCAAAATCGTAGTTAAATGGAAACAGAATCTGAGTCTGCAGGGTGATGTCCATGGAAAGAAGGCAAATGCAGCCATAAGAATCTGAGGAAGTGAACATTCTGGTTTGGGGAGATCCCAACTCAAGGACCAGGTCCCTTGCAGGCATCACACGTGGAGGAGAATTTGCACAAATTCTACGTGAACTTCAGAGAAGGACAATGAAACCAAGGAAGAGTTGAAAGGAGCTGCTCTTAGCCTTGAGGAAAGACAACAAGGAGAAGAGCTGAAGATCAAGAGGAGTCTGGGAGCCCCCTTTCCAATTGAAATAATCTCTTGGTTGGGGAAGAGAA